>NC_091958.1:21123590-21301090 GCF_031021105.1 Erythrolamprus reginae | reverse complement strand
GCACAGTGGTTTTTTCCATTATTTATGTAATCTGTATTTTCTTTGCATTTCAGATCTTGATCCAAAGAGGGGGGAAATAAGTAAGAAATAATAGATGGACTGGAACTGATTTTGTGAGAAAGAACAAAAGTAAGTATAGTAACAGTTGCTTCTCAAAACAAAATGCAACTTTATTATACAGTGTTTGCCAATTTTTTGAGGGGAATATCAAAATAAGTATCCAAGCTTTGCTTCTTCACCATTTAGTCTTTAAGAATGGGATTATCTCCCTTCCTCTCTTTCTCTCCATCATCCACCCACCCACCCACCCATCCATCCATTCATTAAACACCACTAAGCTGTTTTGGCTACAACCTTGGAGATTTATTGTTTCATTGCATCTCAAAACAAAGCTGAAACATTTGGCACAGAGAAAAAGTGAGTTTAGATTTAAACTCACTTTTAACACTGTCTCTCTAGTATGAAAATCTGTTATAAAATTTAGCCTGCTGTCCCTTCTATCTCTGTCCTTGGTCTCCGAGATCTCTTCATGCTACATTTCAGATTGCCAAACAGCTCACGAACAAGGACACTGTCCCAGTGATGAAATCCTACTGGTATTTGTGGACGTAGCTTGGTGGGCATGGCAGGAGAAGGGTACTGCGATATCTTCATTCTAACCCCACTCCAGGGGAAGGATACTGCAAAATCCCCATTCAGATGGGACTCAAAAGCAGAGAATAGATGGGCGCCAGGCCAGTCAGAGGTGGTATTTACCAGTTTTCCAAACTACTCAACATTTCTGCTACTGGTTCTCCAGTGACGGAAAGAGAATCCCACTGAGAGAAATCAGCCTGTTAGAACTGAAGTGAGGCTTTCTGGAGGTCAAGGAATTAAAGCTACAAGCATTCATTATTAAAATGAAGTTAACTTTTATTGTAAAAAGTAAAAAAAGATTATATTGCCGGAGCGGCATAAAAACATGTCTTACATCTTAGCAAGTAAGAAGAAGAAGATGTCTGCCAGCGTCTCTTCCTGTGTAAGAAAGGAAGTGAGCAAAGCAGTGTTACATCATAGAGAGGGAGGAGCTACATTAACAAACAGAGTTAACCATTTAACTACAGGATGTTTCTTAATGTCTTTGGAGGCTGTCAACCCACAGCGTGACATCCAGAACCTGTCAGAACCTGCTGGATTTCACCCCTGCATTGTCCCCTTCACAACCTATGAACTTATCACATATTTAATTGAATAGATAGGTAGGTGAGTGGATGAATGGAAAATAATACTTACATAAAATTAACAAAGAAAGGGTCTGTTGAGCCAGGGACAAATTGCCCTTCACTGTATTTTTCATTAGGATGCAGTGGAGAAGTATTTAAATTTTACTCCATGAAAGTGGTTTCAGTCCAAATCACCCTTTTAATAATTGTCCCTCAAATCTTTCATATCATTACCGGACCAGGGTATCTACGAGACCGCCTTCTGCTGCACGAATCCTAGCGACCGGGTCCCATCAACAAAACAATGTCGTTTGGCGGGCCCCAGGGGAAGAGCCTTCTCTGTGGCGGCCCTGGCTCTCTGGAACCAACTCCCCCCGGAGATTAGAATTGCCCCCACCCTCCTCGCCTTTTGTAAGCTCCTTAAAACCCACCTCTGCCATCAGGCATGGGGGAACTGAGATATTCTTTCCCCCTAGGCCTTTACAATTTATGCATGGTATGTTCGTTTGTATGTATATTTGGTTTTACAAATAAGGGTTTTTTAAAACTGTTTTAGTATTGGATTTACATGCTGTTTTGTACTACTGTTGTTAGCCGCCCCGAGTCTATGGAGAGGGGCGGCATACAAATCCAATAAATAAATAAATAAATAAATGATCATCATCATCATCTTGAACATTTTCAGTAAGCTATATAATGAGGCAGGTGTAAAATACAGCAGGTTCTCTGACAGGTTTCGGAGAATCGGTAGCGGAAATTTTGAGTAGTTCGGAGAACCGGCAAATACCACCTCTGGCTGGCCCCAGAATGGGATAGGAATGGTATCCTTTCCCTGCCACGCCCACCAAGCCACACCACATCATGTCCACTAAGCCATGGCCACAGAACCGGTAGTAAAAAAAATTGGATATTACCACTGTAATGAGGGGTTGTTTGAGCTTGCTTTGCATATGTGTGTGAATTAAATCATTGTGGCTCATAAACCCTAGCTTTATATTTGGTGCAATCTCTGTCTAAAACATAATTAATTGAAACATGGCAATTTTGTAAGTGACAAGCTGTCACTCACTATTTTGAGAATACAGCCGCTGAATTAAAACAGAGATATTTTTCAACAAGTATGCATGACTAAGATAATAATAATAATACCCACTACATTAATAATAACTATTCCAGGCCTTCAAGATGAAGACAAAATAACAAAATATATGAATAAGAGTATCAGCTGGAGTAAATGATTATGGAGACACAGTCTGTGTACTGTATATATGCTAGCAAAGAATTGCAGCATTTAACCTTCTGTGTACGAAATACAAAGTGTGTTTCTTTCTCACAATAGATGCCATGCACTAGGCGCCATAGATATTTAGGAGTACATATTCCCAGGAATCTTAGACTTAAGACCTGCCCACACAACTTCAGGTTGTTGTTTATTTCAAAAAATCAAAGCAAAACTAGTTGGGCCACTTTTAATTTCCAGGCAGCTGGGATTGGCTTGATGTCTTGTACAAAAGTTCCATTGATTTGTCAACAGCAATTTATTGGGGCTGCCAAGGGGGGGGGGGGTGTTTCCTTCATGATCCAGAGAATGAAAACCAGTTAATTCCACATTGTTTCAAACCATAATTTATAAACACACTGGTAAATTAGTGGTCTGAAAATGCAATAGAATCACAACTCAGAAAATATCCCTGTTGCACATGAAAAGAATGTTGGTTGCATATTATTCTGTACTTTGGATCTTTCCTTCAATCATGATAATCAGGCAATAATTTGATTTCTTTTTGTTGTTCTGGCAAATAAATGATAAAAAAACACGTTTCTTTGGCACAGTCCCTAGATTAGAATGTTCTATGCAGACAAGAGATTAGAAGAACATTTGAATAAATCAGTTACATATACAAGCAGTCAACTTAAAAGTCCTATTACAAAGGTCTTTTTATTTCTCATCCAGAAGTTTAGCTGCTATGTAGTTGAATTCAGTGTAATCTGGAATCAGTGTTGCCTTTGCAGAAATAAAATGTACATAAAAATAAATATTAATAAAATAATAAAATAATACAGCAGTACAATCAGCAAGGGATTAGTTAAAGCAACGCAGGGGGCTTTTCCCCTAAAACGTTCCTCTGATGATAACATTATTTTAGCATGATATTATGTCTCAGAGTGGCCTAGCAAGGAGAAAGCAGAGAAGGATTTCTATTTCCATCATTCTGGTTTTAAATCCCAGGCAATATGCAAATAGGATTACTGTAGATAGTCCATTTAGTTTTCTAGTGCCAAAACAAGTGGTCAGTTCAGATCTGAGGACCAAGGCACAATCACAGTTAAATCACTATCAATCAAAACAACATCAAAACTCCTGTATTTACAAAAAGGTGTAAGAGGTAAAGAGGGATCCATGTACAGCATAGTTCACATTAACTCTTAAGGGGATTATTTCAGAAGCTCCTGGGAATTGTGGTTTGATGAAATGTTAAAAATTCCCTGTTAAAATTGATTTAAATAATCATATGTTAGCCTCTAACCTTTGACTGTGTTGCCTGGGTGGTGACTGAGAACGGTTCCAAAGGAGGATTAGATGGACAGAGTTATCAGAAACTGCTTCTGACTAATCAATTGTTTATTTGTATTATTTGCTTTTAACCATGTTTAAAACTATCACAAAAAAGTGCTGCTAAGGAACCATATCTGCTAGACTAAAATGATATTTAGTTAATGTTTTATTTTTAAAGGTTTGAAAAAAAGAAATCCCCTTTCAAACTGTTTCTGAAATATTTGAGAATTTTAGCAATTCAGGGAATATTTATCAAAAGGAAACTCTCCAGTTTTGCCACCTATATTAAATAATCTCCCAAAGTACAAATGGAGAATTAAAATTATAGAGGCAACTAGAGAATATTTTTAACATTACTGATGTAATTTTAAAGAATACAATGCTATTTTAGTACTGTCTCTTCCTCTGTTCTTAGGCCGTTGCTTTTGCCCAGTGTATTGGCATGAAGTAGTATTATAATTTCATGCAATATTAACTGGACTAAAATTCCCTAGGAGATAATTTTCATTCCCTCCCCTCTGCTTTTGGATAATTTTAAATTGCTCCATCTGATTAGCAGAGTACTCTCTGTTGCTTTCTTGCACACTAAATGTCTTATAAAGGAAATGGTTATCAAATTGCATTAGTTACAATCTAGATTGTTAACAGCTTTCTAGGTCTAAACATAAGAGGGGGAAATGCCCTGCATGGTTGGGAAGCCAACACCAAGAAGGCTATGTCCCTGGTAACTCTTATTTTGTAATGAGCAATAGGAATAACCTTGAGGAATAGGAAGAAGAGCCACAACAAGACAAATATCAGATAAAATAAATCTGAGCATGGGATAGAACTTTAATCTGAGATAATGCCTCAGGCATTATGAAGACTGAGGAAAGGAGGGAAGGGAAGGAAGAGACACATCCAGACCTGAAGGTTTCTGTTACTGTAACTTTACATTTTATAATAGATTTATGTATGTATGTATGTATGTATGTATGTATGTATGTATGTATGTATGTGTGCATTGTATTTATATGCTGCTCATTCCAAAACAAACTCAGAGCAGCTAACAAGTGGGATAAATACAACAATACTAAGATACGATCAGAACACAATAAAACCTGTAATATAATAAAACAATAAAACAATATCCTAAAAAGAACTATACATACACTACACTCAATCTAATTCCAGGCCTGCCAGAAAAGCCAGGTCTTAACAGCTTTCTGGAAGACCAGAAGGGAGGTGCGAATCTCTGGGGGCAGTTGGTTCCATAGGGTTGGAGCCACCACAGAGAAGGCTCTTCCCCAAGATCCTGCCAACCGACATTGCTTGGTGGACAGGACCTGGAGAAGGCCAACTCTGTGGGCCCTTACTGGTTGTAATGCGGTATGAGGTCGGAGGCAGTTCCGTAAGTAGTCTGGCCTGAGCCATTTAGGGATTTAAAGGTAATAACCAACACCTTAAATTGCGTTCGGAGACCGACTGGCAACCAATGCAGTTCACCTAAAGATGGAGTAATACGGGCATACTTTTGTACATCTGTTGTTATTGCACCGCTGCATTTTGCACCAGCTGAAGTATCCAAAAGCTCTTCAAGGGTAGCCCCATGTAGAGTGCGTTGCAATAGTCAAGCCATTCATTAGCATTCGTAACTCTACTTTCCTAAATTGGTATACCTTGAATGGATAATATTGTGTGGTCTTCATTAATAACATTTCAATAAACGGGATCCCTCATACTAACCTTAAAGTTTATAGATAGGGATTTAAGCAGACATCTTAGTCCCATTTAAAGTTTTTAAGTGTACAGTATGTGACAATCGGATTCAGCCAACAGCTACTCCTCTTCAGTTAATCCTCCAGGTACAAATGAGCATGGGAGAACAGAGGGAAAAGATGTTGAGATAGGAATTTAACACAACAGTCTTGTATTGTTCAGATTTTAATGATCCTCTGTCCATAGAATTGATGCATTTAAGTATAGAATCTTGTAGGTTTATGACAATGGAATTAAAAGAAAAGGAGGATTTGGAATATTATGAAATTTAGAATATACTTCATGATTGGCTTGAAAGAATTTTTTTTTTAAAGTAGCAAAGAGTTAACTCATTAATACTTACGTTACTTTGTATATATTATGTTAGCATAATTATAGCTACTGAGTTTAAAAAAAGATGTTACTGGAAAAGAATATAGAAATATGTGAATTATAAAAATTATATACATATAAATTGTCGATAACAATTGCTGTAAGATAACTTTTGAGGTTATATTGTATAGTTGTTTGTTAGTGTTTCATCCTGGTATGTTTCTTTTTTCTCTTGGAAATTTTTTGGATTGACCTAGTCGTTCAATAATAAAATTAATCCTCCAAAATAAAGGGGGGGGGGAAAGAATCTTGTAGGTTTAGTCTGAACCCTGCATTTTACAGAATACCACATAGGTTGCATGAATACTCTTTTTCAAAGTGTGAAGGCTGGGAGGTAGTTGGAGTTGACAATTCAATCACTTCCCTTAAATGATCAGCAAGAGTTGTATTATGGAGGCCTTCAAGGGAAGCCTGAATTTGATGTAGACTAGTTTTTTGATTATTGGCCTCCCAAAGTCATATTTAATAGGAGCAGCTATAGTTTATAAGCCTCCTAAAATGAGAATATTATAATCTTGTACAGATGTAACCAATCCAACCAAGCATTTTGTATATATTGGAATTTCTAGGTCTAAAGATGCCTTCTGCAGTACATTGGATGGTCACTTTTAATCAAAGATGAAAGCCAGCTGATTCTGACAGGCTCTGGAGAACCGATAGTGGAAATTTTGAGTAGTTTGGTGGCCCCAGAGTAGTATGGGAATTGAGATTTTGCAATATTCCTCCCTTGCCACGCCCACCAAGCCACACCCACAGAACTGGTAGTAAAAAGAATTGGATTCCACCACTGCTGTTAATTCCATATATCTAGAAGGCATCTGGAATGGAGAAAGAAGACAGACAACACCATAAGTTCATCTTCTTAGTTTCTTCTCCTCCCTTATCTTCAGCAGGATTTTACCTTGCAAATAATCTCCTTTTTTCCAATTATCATTCTTCATCACCAGAAAAAAAAAAGGAAAATAGAAGTAGCAAGGAAATGATCATATACTGCAATTATCTATGATAAATTTTACTTTAGGGAATTGGAAGGAACTCGTCTGAAATGGGATTACTCAACTACCCTCCCTTTGTCCCCCTCCACCCCCCCAGTTTAAGTAGATTTTTCTCTGCTGGAATATTACTGTAATTGCGTAGAATGCTTCCCGCTATTATGTATATAATAGAAATTGTATTCAATTAATTGCATGAATTTCAGTTGGTTAATTCCTTCATTTATTGCTTAATGTTCCTGTGGTTGGAACCAGACCAGACTCAAATTAGCTGCACTTTGTTCTCCTTAAAATCAATAGGATTCAAGTGTTATTCAACTAAACCCCCATTCAGGCACTCACAGAATCCAAGAATATGGACACAAGGCTAGACCGCTGGGAAATTTGCCCGTACCCTTGTTTGTTTTCCATTTGTTGAACTTGGGCTGACCAAAATACACATTTATTTCATTAGTTTGAGTCTGCGCCCCAGGCCCATGGAATTGTTGTTTTTGATCTTCTCCATCAAAATCTGTAGCAAGACGAGAAAGTTGGAGATGGAGGATGGGTTGGGAATGCAAGACCTCTTGTTTCTTGTTTCCATTGAATTTTTTTTAAAAAAAATCACCTACGGTTTATAAATCTGGATGATCATTAAAATGATTGGAGGAAACCCCACTGTTCATGCTGCAGTCTGTGTGGACTGCGTTAGGTAGTAACTCTCAGGCAACAGTTGTGTAGCTGGGAGCATTGTTGTTGTTGTTTTGTCATTGAGAGTCACAACGGGGAGTCCTCGTGTAGGCTTTTAACTTCCCTTCTTCATTTCCCGGTGATTATCAGTGGAAAATCCTGCCACTGTCTCTTGGTAGCTTGCTGTTCAGTGTTGACAGTTCAATCTTGAGAAGTACTGGAAGCTATATAATAAAAAAAAAACCAGTCTGCAGGGTGGCCTTTGAATTAGTGTTACTATTATTGTATAAGAAGAATTCCTGTTTAGGTTTGCAGGCAGATATTAAAATATATTATTGATATAGCAAAGCTGGACAATTTTCCTAGCCACAGCTCTCTGCCCCAATTAGCTGGAAGAAACCATGTGGGATCAGAAGGGCAATAACTGATCATGTTAGATAGTTTGAGCAGTGGCTAATACCAGGATTTTATTGCTCAAAATAGTACCCCTTGCTTTTCGCGGGGGATGCGTTCCGAGACCGCCCGCGAAAGACGAATTTCCGCGAAGTAGAGATGTGGAAGTAAATACATTATTTTTGGCTATGAACAGTATCATAAACCTTCCCTTAACACTTTAAACCCCTAAATTGCAATTTTCCATTCCCTTAGCAACCATTTAGATTATTACTCACCATGTTTATTTATTAAAGTTTATTAAAAAAAATATTTATTAAAAGCAGATGAAAGTTTGGCGATGACATATGACGTCATCGGGTGGTAAAAACCGTGGTATAGAGAAAAAACCCGTGAAGTATTTTTAAATTAATATTTTTGAAAACCCGTGGTATAGACTTTTCGCGAAGTTCGAACCTGCGAAAATCGAGGGAACACTGTACTCCAAATTGCCTTGGCTCCAATCAATTTTCAGCAGCATCTACCATGTTTGGAGGTCGGCATGAGTTCTTTCCAGGGGTGGGCTTCAAAAATTTTAGCAAGGGGTTCTCTGCCCAGTTGCTGGGTGGGTGTGGCCATGGGGGGGCACGCCCACCCAGTCTACCTCCTGTACCATGGCAGAGGAGGGGGAGTTTTTGCTCTTTCCTTCAGCCTCCAGGAGGGTGAAAACAGCCTCCCCAGGCATCAAAGGCCCTCTGTAGGCCTTCCCAGACTATTGGTACCCCCATTTTTCACCCTCCCCAAGCCTCCAAGCACACCCTGCACTTATCTGCATCCAAAATGGGCCGCGTGAGGACTCCTGGGAGGGGAGGGGCCAGCGAGGAGTGGGATTTGGGTTCTCTGAACTGCGCAGAATCTTAGCTAGAGGTTCTCCCAAACCCCTGCAGACCCCCAGCAACAGAGATGGCTCTTCCCTGCGGTCCCGCCAGCCGACATTGCTTGGCAGAGAAGGCCGACTCTGTGCGACCTAACTGTTCACTGGGACATGTGTGGCAGAAGATGGTCCTGTAAATAATCTGGTCCTAAGCCATGTAGGGCTTTATAGGTAATAACCGAAGGCTTGAATTGTGTTTGGAGACCGATTGGAAGCCAGTGCAGCTTGCAGAGTGCTGGACTCATATGGATGTATTGAGGGACACCCATCATGGCTCGTGATGATCCTCTTTCTCAAGGCAAAGACCTCCTTCCAGGAGTCTTCAGCCTCCCTACTTCCCATGTTTCTATTAAAGATCAAGGAAGACATTGGGAGAAATCTCCTTTCCTCTGGAGATTTTACAGTAGTGGTCTTAATCACCAATAAGAACTTTTTACTATGGAGCAAATATTGCAGATTTTCTTGCTCCTTTGGGAGGGTGGAATATTTTTTACAGTCTCCATGACCAGAAGTTTGGCAATTATTTTGAAAGATCCTTTGTGTCCGGTTCTATTTATGCTGGAAACGGGCACTTACAGGTTTGAGGAAGAGCTGTGCTAATTATAAGAGGTCACATGCATTTTGAATGCTTCATTGAGGTTACATGAATTAATCTAAAAAAAAAAAATGGTCAAGCTATTACAAAAAGTTTTACCCTTTTTGCCTGCATTATCTCTGTCTTTTTGTCTCTCTGCCTACCTTCTGTCTGTCTGTCTGTCTGTCTGTCTGTCTGTCTATTCTCTCTTGCAATACTTGCAATTATTCTCTCTCTCTCTCTCTCTCTCACACGCACACAAATGTCTTTGTATCTCCATCTAACTCCCTGCCTCTATTAAAAATTAGGAATCTTTGCTTAATAGTATAACTTCTCACTTGGGAGCATCTCTGAGGAATTGCCTGACAATTGATTAGACAGGGTGTTGAAAGTTAATAGTTAGAGAGAGAGTGAGCAAAAAGGTAGGTTGTGTTAAGCTACGCGGATTGTCATAAGAAGAGTAATGGTCTGGGGACTCTGGGCGATATGAGCTGACAATGCCAGAGGCAGCGCTACCCAGGCAAAGGATAGCAGCCACCTCAGGCAGTGTATTTTGGGTACCATTAAAGACAGGTAGGCAAGTGATAGGCAGTCCTGACCTATATGAAGACGGAGATGGTGCTCTCACAGCCTCTATTAATTTACTACACCTTTTGAAGGACATGCCTCTGTCTCTGTGTGTGTGTGTGTGTATGTGTGTGTAAATGTGCTTGTGTGGGTAGTCATTTTCTACATAGTCATCAGTTAATTAGATGGAAATGCCACCACCATTTTTGGCCCCTGGGGTGCCACTGAAGTTTCTACATCTGTTCTAAACTTTTCCCCCCCACCAATATTTTATTTATTGATTTTTTTTCATTTATAGAACATCACAATAATTCAACACTGATCCATGCCCATTTTCTTACATTATATCTATACAATTATATATATTATTATTTTTCATCAGTCATTCCACATTGTATTACAATCCTTTCTTTTTCCCCCTAATCCAATTTATTTATTTTATTTCTTTATTTTATTTGTCATACAAATATAGTATTGTATTGTAGTATGTTTAACATAATATAAGTATAAATGTAAGTATATGAGCCAGGGTGGCGCAGCAGGTAGAGTGCTGTACTGCAGGCCACTGAAGCTGACTGTAGATCTGAAAGTCAGTGGTTCAAATCTCATCACCGGCTCAAGGTTTAGTCAGCCTTCCATCCTTCCGAGGTGGGTAAAATGAGGACCTGGATTGTGGGGGCAATAGCCTAGCTCTGTTAAAAAGTGCTATTGCTAACATGTTGTAAGCCGCCCTGAGTCTAAGGAGCAGGGTGGCGTAAAAATCGAATGAATGAATGAATGAATGAATGAAAAAATAAATAAATAAATAAAGTAGAGATAGAAAAGATAAAAAAGACATTTGGACAGGAACGGTAGGCACTTATGCAATTGTATCATTTGTCCCATGTTTCATAGTATTCTGAATTATTTAATCCCTTAAGTTCCATAGTCAGCCTCTCCATCTCTGCACACCTGTATATTTTACCTATGAGTAAGTTTTCTGTTGGAATTAAATAGGTTTTTCCCATATTGTGCATATGCTATCCTGGCTGCCGTTATAATATGTATTATTAAATATCGTATTTTTTTAGGATATTGTTTCTTTATTATTCCTAATAATAAAAATTCAGGAGTAAATTCCATTTCTATATCTGTTATGCCTTGTAGCCAGGTGTATAATGTTTTCCAATAGCCCTTCACTTCGGGACATGTCCACCACATATGGAAGAAGGTGCCTAACCACTTGTGTGTGTGTGGTTGTGTGTGCTTTTGTGGGTAATCATTTTCTACATAGTCATCAGTTAATTAGATGGAAAATGCCACCGCCATTTTGGCACTACAGATGCCATTGAAGTTTCTACATTTTTTTTATTTATTTGTTTGTTTTGTCAAGTACATGTTGGAGATATTTAAGGATATAATAATATTCATATACATGATACTACCGTGTTTCCCCGAAAGTAAGACAGTGTCTTACTTTCTTTTTATCCCCAAAAGCCCCACTATGTCTTACTTTCGGGGTATGTCTTATATTGGAAAAATATTGTCGAATTTTTTGTTTTAACCATAAAATTAACATTTAGACGCGGTGACGTATGGAGGGGGGGCGGCGCGGAAGTGGGCAGGAGGCGGCGCTCATTAAGATCAGAGGGAGGTGGCAGACGCGGCGACGTATGGAGAGGGGGACGGTGTGGACGTGGGCAGGAGGCGGCGTGCAGCTAGATGAGAGGGAGGTGGCAATACCCCCGTGTTTCCCCGAAAGTAAGACATATGTCTTACTTTCGGGGTACGGCTTATATTAGCCGACCCCCCTGAAACCCCCGATACGTCTTACAATCAGGGGTGTCTTACTATCGGGGAAACAGGGTAGTAACAATAAAAAATAAGAAGAAACATTAGATATAATAATATTCATATGCAAGGTACTAGTAAAAAATAAAAGAAACATTAGGACAGGGGACAGAAGGCATTCTGGTGCACTTTCAAAGTGTTTTGGTCCCGTGTCTGGGGAAACAGATGTTAGGATAAACGACTAAAACAGAGCAGGGGGAAATTATATTGCAGGACCAGCAATGCTATTCAGAAAGATGAAGTCAACGCTGTGGGGTTAATGCAGTGGTACCTCTACTTACGAACACCTCTGCTGACAAACTTTTCAAGATACGAAGATTTTTTTGCTTCTACTTACGAACCATTTTCTACTTACGAACCCAAGCCCGGGTGCGTGAACTCTATTACTGTGCGTGCGCTCTCTTACTGCCGCAGGGATTCCCCTGCCTTGTGACTGCCCCCCCTCGGGTTTTCCTCTTTGCTTGCCACCCCCACCGGGATTCCCTGCCTCCAGGCTGCCAACCCTGACAAAATCACGATCTGTCAGTTGCAAAAGGCCAACGTACTTGGATCTGCGCGCATCATACGAAAATACAACTCACAATCCTAGATGCTTGGAAAGTGTTCCACTTCTAATATTGTGATACGAAGTCCAGCATATCAATCTCATTTGCTGTGTATTACTGCTTTTTGTGAAAATAAATAAATAAATAAAATAATAATAATAATAATAATAATAATACTGCATTTGAATTTGTAGAAGATAGATCTGTAGTGCAATTTAGACTGAAATAGAGACTTGAAAACAATTCTGACTGTCAATGAAAGAAAGACATTCACTTTGATGAACGTCAAGATGAAGAAGAGCTGGATTCCTTCCATAATGGAAATAGCACACAGAGAACCTTAGATGGTTATTTCAGATGACACCTCCAGGAACAGTAACCAAATTACAGGGTCTCTGAGTGAGAATCCATCCATTTATAGGCATGCACAGGGAATAATGGAGGTAACCTTGGCAGAAATATGCAAGAACTGTTACCTAGAAACAGGTCCTAGGAAACAAGATAATATTTGGAAGCGTCTCAGGCAAACACTTCCTTGATTCATTGACATGTAAGAAGGAGGAGGATATGTAACCCAAGACAACTTGCAAGAGTCTGTTACTGTGACTAATTTCAACAAAGAGTTGGTCTTTTGTAGCTCTTTCTAGGGAATTGATAGTCTGGTCTGGTTTACCTAGGGGAGCTGACATCAATTTTGCAAGTCCTGAGTCACTTCCAAATATTATCTCATTTCCCAGGACTTAAAGTATACATCAACCTTGCCTAGATAATGGTTCTTGCATATTTCTGTCAAGGTTACCTCCCTTACTCTCTACAAGCTTGTGGTCAATGAATTCTTATGCTGCAGGAAACAGGATGTTGGGCGGGTTGCAAAGGATGAGAGATTGAATGTTCATTTTACAAATGTTTGGTTTTCTCTTGTGTTTAATTAAAACTATGTATTTGTTTTAAAAATTGTTCGTTACAGTTAATGAGCACGGACATACCAAACACTAATGTTAGGACGTACTATATAAAATATATAGGAAATAACTCAAACAGAAGGTTTGAGGATCATGACAAATCTAAAATATATCAACAACACGTTTGCAATTCTGGGAGAACTTTCCATGTGCATGTAAGATTCGACATCCCTGTAGGCATTCTTCTGTAATCTATAGTTTTACTCTCTTAAGATGTGACATGATTTATAGATGATCTAGTCACTCTGAGGGCCATACTACAGATTTCAAGCAGTGATCTGCTGTTGTACTTACATCATCCATGAATAATTCCAATTTTTGTTCTCATGGCATTCCTGTTATCTCTTCTTTGTGGTCTCCCCTGTTATGTGATATGGTATCGGATAATGATATATTTTACAGGGTTGTTCCTTTTTTTGATTTGCAGCAAATGAACATGTCTCAAAAGGAAGAAATTTAGTTCTGGCTTTCCAATTTTTTTCACTCTTTCCCTACTTGTCTAAAGCTGCATGCATCAGATAGTCAAAAGATAGGACTGATTTCTGTAACAAATACAATATATCTGCTGGCACGTGAGTGGTTGTCCTAGCTCAGCTCCAACGTGCATGTGTGTGCCAGACAGCTGATTTTTGGCTCACAAAGAGTCTCTGGGAGGGCTTTCTGGCTTCCAGAGAGCCTCTTAGGGGATGGGTAAGGGTGTTTTTACTCTCTCCCAGCTCCAGGGAAGCCTTTGGAGCTTACTTGGCCCAATGCTTGGAAGGAAAGTGAAGGGGATGACCAGCACAAGGGGAAGAAGTTGGGGAGAATTATTATTATTATTATTATTATTATTATTATTATTATTATTTATTACATTTGTATGCCGCCCCTCTCTGAAGACTCAGAGCGGCCCACAACAGGAATACAGAGATGGATGGCATACAAATCAATCAATCAAATAAATAAATAAATACATACATACATACATACATACAAAATACAAATCCAATGATTAAAAAAGCAAAACAGTTAAAAACCCTTGATTTAAAAACACTGATACAACCCAAACAAATCATACATAAAACGGAGCAGCTGAGGGGAATCAATTTCCCCATGCCTGATGGCAAAGGTGGGTTTTTAGGAGTTTGTGAAAGGCAAGGAGGGGGGGCAGTCCTAATAGTTGCTATACAGTAGTATGGACAATCAGTATATAAGAGACATGGCAACTCTGGAGACCATATGGAAAGAGCCTTTGTTTCAGCATATATTTTTTTAAAGAGCAAGGCAAGAATCTAACTTTATTAAGAATAAAGACCATGTGTGGCTGCAGGTCTTCTAACAAAACCTGGCTTTGTTATACCTGGTTAAGACTTGGCTTTTTCGGCAGGCCTGGGGCCATTAGGTCAATATTCTGACCCAGCCATGAATGAATGTGGGATATGTATGGTTTTTATTAAGGGTTTGTATTAATGTGTCTATAAATTGTTTAAATTGTGTTTTATTGTAAGCTGCCCAGAGTCCAACTGGAGTTGAATGGCATATAAATTTTACTAATAAATAAACAAGAAAAAACAAGGGAAAGGATGATTAGCCCATCACTCAAAGACCTAACACATAGGAAGTCTACAGCTACCATGTTGTCCTGAACTCAGCTTACAAAAAGGGATATGCTGCTTCTTTTTCTTAAATGTTCTTTATTAAATATATATATTAAAAGCCAAAAGAAAAAAAAACATAAAAAAGAAAAAAGAAAAAGATAACAGACAAAAGAAAAACAAAAATATAGTTACATAAATGTAAACATATATACAGTGATCCCTCGAATATCGCGAGGGTTACATTCCAAGACCCCTCGCGATAATCGATTTTTCGCGATATAGTGGTGCGGAAGTAAAAACACCATCTGCGCATGCGCACCCTTTTTTCAATGGCCGCGCATGCGCAGATGGTGGAGCCGGGGAGCAACTAATATTAGATAAGTGAAACTAATACTGTATTAGATAAACATCTATCTATCTAAATAAAATACAGTAAACATCTCGCCGCTTGTCCGTTCGCCCGCTGCTCGTTCATCCATTCGCCCGCCCGCCGCTCGCCGCTCGTCCTTTCACCCGCCCGCCACTCGTTCGTCGCTTGTCCGTTCGCCCGCCCGCCGCTCGTTCATCCGTTCACCCGCCCGCCGTTTGCCGCTCGCCTGTTCACCCGCCCGCCCGGCCGGCCGCCGTTTGCCGCTCGCCTGTCCCCCGTTTGCCGCTCGCCTGTTCACCCGCCCGCCCGGCCGCCGTTTGCCGCTCGAGAGCAAGAGGGGGAGAGATAGAGAAAGAGAGAGAAGGAAAGAAAGAGATGAGAGAGGGAGGAAGAGAGTGTGAGAGAGGAAGAAGCAAGATAGAGAAAGAGAGAGAGAAAGAAAGATGAGAAAGGAAGGAAGACAGTGAGAGAGAGGAAGAAAGAGAGAGAGAGAGAAGAGTGGAAGGAAGAGAGAGAGAAATGATAGAAAAAAGGGGAGAAAAAAAGAGAAATGAGAAAATGATTGAAGCAGAGAATGACAGGAAAGAAAGAGAAAGAGACAGAGAAGTGACTCTTGGTGATGACGTATGACGTCATCGGGTGGGAAAAACCGTGGTATAGCAAAAAACCCGTGGAGTATTTTTTAATTAATATTTTCTGAAAAATCGTGGTGTAGCATTCCGCGAAGATCGAGATCGCGAAAATCGAGGGATCACTGTACACAGAAAATCAGAGGAAAGGGGGCAAGTAATATACACTGCTCAAAAACACTTAAACAACACAATATAACTCCAAATGAATCAAACTTCTGTGAAATCAAACTGTACACTTAGGAAGCCACACTGATTGACAATCAATTTCACATGCTGTTGAATACATTCAACTTTGTACAGGACAAAGTATTCAATGAGAATATTTCATTCATTCAGATGTGTTATTTGAGTGTTCCCTTTATTTTTTTTGAGCAGTACATTATATACCTAGTAGTATTTCACCTTATATTTCAGTAGTGAATTATAATAATAATGAAATTTTCCCTACTAATATCTAATTTACATTTATATGTATTTATGCCCCTTTCTCTGAATCGCTGTGTTGCTCCTAATATAAAGGATGTAACTGTCAACAATGCTGACCTCTGCAGTTTGCGACCTGATGTTAGGGTTTCTATATCAGACACATCTTGTTCCTTGTTCTATTTTTGTTTTAACGTTGTTTTATTTGGAATTTGACTAAAGTCATTTGGTTTGATCACAGGTGAATCTTTGATTTTTCTATTCATTGTTCTGCTAATGATCAATGTCTTGTAAATCAGCTTCTTGTTTGTTTGCTTTTCATCACTCTGAACTATAATTTGTCTTCATTTCAAGTTTATGCCAGAAGGAAAAATAGTATCCTATAGTCTGGAACCCACACCGCATTTCGGACATAAACACTCTAGAAAATGTCCAGAGATACTTTACCAGGAGAGCCATTCACTCTTCCACTTGCAATCAAATACCCTATGAAACTAGACTTACAGTCCTTGGTTTAGAAAGCTTAGAACTATGTCGCTTTAAAAATGATCTAAGCATAGCCCATAAAATCATATGCTATGATGCTCATATGTTGACCTCTCCCAATTCCTAACATCCTTCCCGTCAACAACTACTTCAGCTTCAACCACAACAACACATGAGCACACAACAGATGCAAACTTAATGTAAACTGCCCCAAACTCAGCTACAGGAAATACAACTTTAGTAACGGAGTAGTTGATGCATGGAACTCACTACCAGACTCTGTAGTATCATCTCCTAACCCCCAAAACTTTACCCTCAGACTATCCACTGTTGACCTCTCCCGATTCCTAAGAGGTCAGTAAGGAGCGTGCATAAGTGCACCAGCGTGCCATCCGTCCCCTGTCCTAATAGTTTTTTAATATTTCTTGACTAGTATCATGTTTATGAATATTATTATATCTAATGTTTTTTCTTATTTTTCATTTTACTAGTATCATGTATATAAATATTACTATATCTTTACATACTTCCAATATGTATTTGACAAAACAATCAAATAAAAATAAAAATAGAGTCCATGAAAAAAGCAACAAAGGTAAATATTTTGTGAGCCTAAGAAAAAAGGTCTCTGGCAAACTTTGAGTTTAGTTCTATGTGCAAACAAAGTCAAATTAGATCTTGAGAGTTAACAACTTGCAGGCAAAGGTTTATATGCTTGTGGCTAAGAAGTGAACGTGTAGTGTGAAAGATGACCTTGTTGATTTAGTCACCCAAGCTAGAAGGGATTTTGGGAGCGTGACAGAAACCACTAAGAACCATCGTGGTAAGTCCAGCTGTGCAGTTCTTTGATTCAGTGATACGCTCCAAAGTCTATCCAATAACAGCTCCAAATTGACTTTGGTTTTGTGAATTGAATTAGAGACATGAATCAGATTTGTCAAATGGGTTCCTATCATTTTTACTCCCCCTTTGAATGTGTTTATTTTCTTGGAATCCTTTCTAAAGTGTAATAATTGTGATCCCGCTGTATGGAGTGTTGGTGAGAGCTCATTTGGAAAAAGATATTGATAAAATTGAACATGTCCAAAGACGGGCTACAAAAATGGTGGAACGTCTTAAGCATAAAACTTATCAGGAAAGACTTAATGAACTCAATCTGTATAGTCTGGAGGACAGAAGGGAAAAGGGGGACATGATCGAAACATTTAAATATGTGAAAGGGTTAAATAAGGTTCAGGAGGGAAATGAACACAAGAGCAAGGGGACACAATCTGAGGTTTGGCAGGGGAAAGATCAGAAGCAACGTGAGAAAATATTATTTTACTGAAAGAGTGGTAGATGCTTGGAAAAAAATTCAAGCAGACGCGGTTTGTCAATCCACAATAACTGAATTTAAACATGCCTGGGATAAACTTATATCCATCCTAAGATAAAATACAGGAAATAGTATAAGGGCAGACTAGATGGACCATGAGGTCTTTTTCTGCCATCAATCTTCTATGTTTCTATGTTCACAACAGGAGACACGTTTGAAGAGGAGCATACCAACACAAAATAAAGAAAATTCTTTTGTCTTTTAGGAAAGGCCCCCCCAGGCCTTTGAGGTTTCAAACAGCAGATCCCCCATCCCCCATAATTCTTGAGAATAAATACCAGGTAGGAGCTTTTAAAAAGGCACATCAGTTGGATGAAACATTGATTGAAATATCTCCTTGGAGCAGTGCTCTGATCAAATAAGCACTTCTCATTGATGTGTGGATCAGAGCAGTTGAACCACCTAGATCCAGATGCTAAAAGGGGCTTCTGTGCGTGTGAAGAGGCCCCTTGTTCTTAGAGCGAAATGTTCAATTGAAAAAAACAAAACAAAATCAGAACTCTTCCATTAAGGAAATGAGTCAGATCAAACTGACTCAGAGAAAGGTTGTCACCTCCAATCACATATTAATGGCAAACTGGGTTTTGTTGATACCCTGAGTTGAAGTGGTCAGATGAGTACCTGGTAGCAGTGATGGGCTCCTACGGGTATGGTCAGGTACGCAGAACTAGTAGAAAAATCACCTCCCCCTTTCTGGGCTCTGTGTATGTTTTTCCTATCATAGTAAATGAGGTTGAATGTGTATAATTTTAGAAGAGCTGTGCGTGCATTTGTAT
This sequence comes from Erythrolamprus reginae, assembly GCF_031021105.1. Classification (NCBI taxonomy): domain Eukaryota; kingdom Metazoa; phylum Chordata; class Lepidosauria; order Squamata; family Dipsadidae; genus Erythrolamprus; species Erythrolamprus reginae. The sequence goes on along the minus strand of NC_091958.1, from coordinate 21,282,117 downwards.
GTGTACATACACATACAGTTTATATAGTAGATAATGTATATTTTTGTGTGCGTGTGTGTAATATGTATGTACACATATGGCATATATACATAGAATTAAATAGTATATTTTGGATGTTCAGTAATAGTAAATACCGTGTTTCCCCGAAAGTAAGACAGTGTCTTACTTTCTTTTTCCCCCCCAAAAGCCCCACTATGTCTTACTTTCGGGGTATGTCTTATATTGGAAAAAAATTGTCGCATTTTTTGTTTTAACCATAAAATTAACATTTATTAACAACCTGACAAGTGCAGGGGACGGCGCGGTGACGTATGGAGAGGGGAATGGCGCAGGCGTGGGCAGGAGGCGGCACTCATTTGGATCAGACGGAGGCGGCAGACGCGGTGACGTATGGAGGGGGGGCGGCGCGGAAGTGGGCAGGAGGCGGCGCTCATTTGGATCAGAGGGAGGTGGCAGACGCGGCGACGTATGGAGAGGGGGACGGTGCGGATGTGGACAGGAGGCGGCGCACAGCTAGATGAGAGGGAGGCGGCAATACCCCCGTGTATCCCCGAAAGTAAGACATATGTCTTACTTTCGGGGTATGGCTTATATTAGCCGACCCCCCTGAAACCCCCGATATGTCTTACAATCGGGGGTGTCTTACTATCGGGGAAACACGGTAGATAGGGAAATTGTATCTTATTTTGGTGAGGAGAGGCCAGCATCCTAACCCAAACCCTTGACGTGAGTGACATCAAGTTGGCCATCTTTAAGTGAGTCACATAACCTTTAGCCACATGATCGTCAAGCCACTCCCACTTGGTCACATGGCTGGCAAGCCACACCCACAAAATAAGCCACGCCCATGGTGTGGTAATAAAAAATTTGCAGCCCTTCACTGCAAAAATTCACTGCCTTCAATACCTGGTGAAGGTTGGTTTTTTTCTCTATTTTCCTCCTCCAAAACTAAGGTGCATCTTATACTCTGAAAAATATGATAGTTCCCTTAACTGGTTTAGTTTCCAGACCTTTCATTATCTTAATTGTTCCTCTGTGCATTGACCAGATGACCAGAACATGGCTCAAACAGAATTAGATAAAGAAAGAAAGTCACCTTCTACCACCCCTCAGTATTTATCCCAGACTATTTCTAATTTTTACTTTTATTCCATGAGTACGAGTTGTGGGGGGGAAATACTCTTCCCACTTTTTCAGAGATTAAAACTTTTCTGCAAACCCCCCTGACCACTGATTTGGCCAGTCCTAAATAAGGAAATTGATATGGTTAAAGGAAAAAAAAAATGCCAGTAATTTGAATCATATAAAAAACAAATAATATGTAATGAGGATGAGCCACTTAGTAGGAATTCTCTAATCTTCTTCCCTTGAAGAAAAGTAGACCTATAATTTACTCTTAGCAATTCTGTTCATTGTTTGGTGTTTTATTCCCCAAAACTTTAGATTTAATTTCTGGTGAAACAAGATAAGTGCACAAATCATGTACTAATTGCAGGGTAGGAACAAAGTTCAAGGCAGTTCCTCCCTTTCGCTCCCCATTCCCATCTGCCAGGAACAAATAACCTTTTTAATCCACAGAGTTTTCCAGATTTTTTTTTTTTTTTTGGAGTATCTCTGTACTTTGACTCACAGAGGGAAAACCTTGGACTCGCAGTGCTAGCTCAAACAGGTTACTGGCCCTTAGCTGTTGTAATACTTTTCCATGGCTCATTTGTCATTCAGAACAGCTGCCAAGCGTGCAAAATAGAAGAGCTGATCCCCATTGTAATGGCAAATGGAGCTTCAGGGGACTTCCCAGGTCCAACGCCTTTAAAGCTTGCCAGATCAAAATGAAAAATGCATTTCTAGAGCTCTGCACTCTGATGGAGGCAGACAGCAGGCTCTGAAAAATTCGGGGGTGGGGGGGTGGGGTATCAGCTCAGCCAGCATCTGATATCAAACTCCCTTCCTTGAATTACATAGTAAACTGGTCTCAATTGGTTTCAATGGTTGACTTATGTTGGCTGTTTAGCTTGGATTTTATTTGTGGACGCCATACAGAATTACACGCAGGTGAGATCAGCACTATATAAGATTCCTTAGTCTGTTTGCTCATTCATTCGAGGTATGCTGTGGCCTAGTGGTGAAGAAACTTGCCTCCCGCTCGGAAAATTGAGAATTTAATACTAGGTAGTAACTTTTTTTTTTCTTAGGAAACGAAGGGGAAAAAAATCTTATGAACTCTGCATAGGCATTAGGAAGGGAATCCAGCCAGTAAATGGTCAGTTTTATCCAGTTGCCCCAACTGTACCCCTAATTAAGAAACTACAGGGTCATTAAAATAATTCATTCATTCATTCATTCATTCATTCATTCATTCATTCATTCATTCATTCATTCTAATAATAATAACATAGTTGAAAGGGACCTTGGAGGTCTTCTAGCCCAACCCCCTGCTTAGGCAGGAAACCCTAAACCACTTCAGACAAATGGTTATCCAACATGTTCTTTAAAACTTCCAGTGTTGGAGCATTCACAATTTCTGGGGGCATGTTGTTCCCCTGATTAATTGTTCATTCATTCATATCAACCACTCTTCCTCACCCCTTGTTTTATTATCTTTAAAAAATGAGTTATTTATTGATACATTTTATGCATACATAAACTAACAATACAATTTTTCTATTTCAAGAACTCTTTATTTTTTTAAAAATAGCAAAGTATAAAACAGATAAAGGAGGAGGAAAATAAAACAATAACAACAATAGAGTTGGAAAAGACCTTGGAGGTCTTCTAGTCCAACCCCCTGCTTAGGCAGGAAACCCTATGCTACTTCCGACAGATGGTTATCCAACATCTGCTTAAAAACTTCCAGTGTTGGAGCATTCACAACCTCTGGAGGCCAAGCTGTTCCACTGATTAATTGTTCTAACTGTCAGAAATTTCTTCTTAGTTCTAAGTTGCTTCTCTCCTTGTTTAGTTTCCACCCATTGCTTCTTGCTCTACCCTCAGGTGCTTTGGAGAATAGATTGACTCCTTCTTCTTTGTGGCAGCCCCTGAGATATTGGAACACTGCTATCATGTCTCCTATACTCCTTCTTTTCATTAAACTAGCCATGCCCAGTTTCTGCAATCGTTCTTCATATGTTTTATCCTCCAGTCCCCTAATCATCCAGGCCGCACTTCTTTGTACTTTTTCTAGAGTCTCAACATCCTTTTTGCGTCGTGGCGACCAAAACTGAATGCAGTATTCTAAGTGTGGCCTTACCAAGACCTTATAAAGTGGTATTAAATAAAAATATCTAGCTTACATTTTATACATTAGAAACATTTCTGCCTTTTTAAAAGCTGCATTTGGGGGAAACTCTCCTGCAAATTCCCTAAACTGAAACGAACAAACTCCTAAAGGCTTCTCCATAATTTCTTTTTGTGACTTCCCAGGGCCAAGTATCTTTCAGGTAATTTATTAGGCATCTGAATATTTGTGCCAGATAATTGGTTCCAATGAGATGTGACTTCAAAACAGATTTTGGTGGGGGATGTTGTGACGGTCTTTTAAATTTAACATATAGTGCTATTTTGTACATGACAGACATGAAATGGTAATCAGGATTTGTCAATAATTTTGGCAGCTGAGTTTTTACTTGGAGTTTGACACATAGAAGTTAACCAAATGTTGTCAATATGACACTCACACTTCACCTATAAAATATCTTGGCCCCAAATATATATGTAGATCTTAATTAAATATTTGAAGTTCAAAAACTGAGGGAGGGAATTAGTAATGGGGAAAATTTGTGCAAAATCTAACGATACTGCTTCAAAATGAGAGGGCTTGAAGATTTTTCTCTTCCAAACCCTTCCATTCTTAAGAGAGAATTTGAAGTAACCTTAGTATTCTTATCACTTTTTGTTGTACTTCCAGCATAGTAAATTGCTATATTCCAGGGTTTACCCATTTGCCCTTATTCAAAATCCCAATTAAAAATAAAACTGAAGATTAAAAAATCAGCCATGTGAATCATTGAATCTTGGGCCTTTAATGATAGGCTTGTTAATGGGTGAAAACATCGCTCTGTAATAGTTGTGCAGCTTCTGAAGACTTGATTAGGACTGCGACTCAGTGGCCGTTGTTCCTTCAAGAGGCTGACCTACAAAGGGCTGGCTTTTATGTGGTTGCCAGAGCAAAATGAGATACAATTGATGCACTTGCTTTCTGCAGTCATCTAGTTCAATTTTCTAAGTACCCTTTAGAGATAACGATACATAATATATTGTTCAGTGTTGTGGTTAGCTCTGGCCCTGCTCCTGCCCCAAGGACTGTGGATGTGGAGGAGACATCCACACGCTGCAGGCCTGTTTCCCCCCCACCCCACCCCGGTGGAATCTGCTGATGAAGGCTCCTCTGACCAAGAAGACATGAGTGACAGGGAGGAGGAGAGTGTGGCAGACAGCTCAGAAGGAGATCAATTATCTAGCTCCTCCTTGGATTCAGAACAAGAGTTAATGATACAGCCACGCATGTGGAGAGCGATGCATAGGCAACAACAACTGAGAGATTATTATCAAAGAAAATGAGGCCACCTGTGGTTGGGTGGGGCTGTGGTAATTAGTGAGGCTGCTATAAATAGCAGCTTGTGGGTTTGGCCATTGTGGAGGATTATCTGATCCTTCTGTTTCGTGACTGCTTTACTGACTTTGACCTTTTGTGTGCTGATTTTTCCCCGCTTGCAACTAAACCAGAGCAAAGTGTGTTTCACTTTGTGAAAGAAGAAGGACTGTGAGTTGCCTCACAGCTGCAAGCTAAGTATCACAGAACTGATAAGGGACTTGTACAAATTACCAGTTTGTTTGGAGACGAGTGCTCTTTGCTATACCAAAAGAGGGCTTAGTTTAAGGGACTTTTCATTATAAAGAACATTGTTTTGAATTTTCAAACGCGTGTGTATCTGCAATTTGTACCTGTGAATTTTTGGGAGACGTCTACCAGAGAGCCCGACAGAACATTCAGTGTATTGAGAAAGAAATCTAGCGCTGTCTCCTTCTTCTTGTGCCATGTCCATCATCAGACGTTGGTGATCACGTTGGCAATCCTATTTTTATCAAGATATGTCTCACTACCATCTTCAATTATAGAAATATGAGAGAGTGGGGGAGGGAGGGAGAGCAAGCGAGGGAGCACTACATTCTTTAATAGCACTTACAAGGTACCGTATTTTTCAGAGTACAAGATTCACCTTAGTTTTTTGGGAGGAAAATAGGGAAAAGAATCTGCTTACCAGATATTCATCTGGCTAGCGTCCTTAGTCTGGTCAGCTTCGGCACATTATTTTATCCCCTGGTTAGGGCTTTCAAAAACCTTTATTTGGAGAGAGCTTACAAGCTGATGAGAGCTGGGAAGAATCATTAGCACCTGGAAAGAAACATTTGGAGCAAGTAGAGCAATGGAAAAAACCCTGCAAAGATTTAGGGCTTGGAAAACATTCTTTGCAGAGAATAACAATGAAAGAGCCTGCAAGGTAAAAATTGGGAACATTGTTAGTAGCTAGTTAGGGCTGGAAAGTAAATTATTCAGAGAAAGTTACAGCAATGAAAAAAACCCTGCAAAGACTTATGGCTTGGAAAACATTCTTCGCAGAGAGAAACAATGAAAGAGCCTGCAAGGTAAAAATTGGGAACATTGTTAGTAGCTAGTTAGGGCTGGAAAGTAAATTATTCAGGGAAAGTTACAGCAATGAAAAAAACCCTGCAAAGACTTATGGCTTGGAAAACATTCTTCGCAGAGAGAAACAATGAAAGAGCCTGCAAGGTAAAAATTGGGAACATTGTTAGTAGCTAGTTAGGGCTGGAAAGTAGATTATTCAGGGAAAGTTACAGCAATGAAAAAAACCCTGCAAAGACTTATGGCTTGGAAAACATTCTTCGCAGAGAATAACAATGAAAGAGCCTGCAAGGTAAAAATTGGGAACATTGTTAGTAGCTAGTTAGGGCTGGAAAGTAAATTATTCAGGGAAAGTTACAGCAATGAAAAAAACCCTGCAAAGACTTATGGCTTGGAAAACATTCTTCGCAGAGAGAAACAATGAAAGAGCCTGCAAGGTAAAAATTGGGAACATTGTTAGTAGCTAGTTAGGGCTGGAAAGTAGATTATTCAGGGAAAGTTACAGCAATGAAAAAACCCCTGCAAAGACTTATGGCTTGGAAAACATTCTTCGCAGAGAATAACAATGAAAGAGCCTGCAAGGTAAAAATTGGGAACATTGTTAGTAGCTAGTTAGGGCTGGAAAGTAGATTATTCAGGGAAAGTTACAGCAATGAAAAAAACCCTGCAAAGACTTATGGCTTGGAAAACATTCTTCGCAGAGAGAAACAATGAAAGAGCCTGCAAGGTAAAAATTGGGAACATTGTTAGTAGCTAGTTAGGGCTGGAAAGTAAATTATTCAGGGAAAGTTACAGCAATGAAAAAAACCCTGCAAAGACTTATGGCTTGGAAAACATTCTTTGCAGAGAGAAACAATGAAAGAGCCTGCAAGGTAAAAATTGGGAACATTGTTCGTAGCTAGTTAGGGCTGGAAAGTAAATTATTCAGGGAAAGTTACAGCAATGAAAAAAACCCTGCAAAGACTTATGGCTTGGAAAACATTCTTTGCAGAGAGAAACAATGAAAGAGCCTGCAAGGTAAAAATTGGGAACATTGTTCGTAGCTAGTTAGGGCTGAAAAAAAGCTACATTCAGAGTATTAGACACACCCAAATTATCAGCCTCTTTTAGGGAGGAAAAAGGTGTGTCTTGTACTCCCAAAAATATGGTATACTTGTTTCACTTTGGGTGAAATGATTGCTGGACAGGATGCTTAGTGGAAAAAAATGCTTCACGCTTGTCATTGAAGACACAGTTTGTTCTTCTGAAATGAAGCATCCCTTTTGCTTGTTCCCCCTCTGTTCAAGATTAAACCACTTGAGTCTGAAACACGTGCATTCAACAAGGGCAATGTACGTGCCAGGATATTGTTTTCTTTTCTTCTCCACAAAAATTCCTGCTTGGTGCTAAACATTAGTGAATGCTTTTGATTTGAAATGGCTGTACTAAAAATAAGGGCAGAATCGTTGCAAAATTAAATGATTCTATTTCTAGAGCTTTTTCCTCTCTGAGGGTAAAAATCCAGGTGACCAGTAGAGGGTAGCAAAGGTATACCGAAAAGGCTAGCATTTTGTTGAGCTGTAGCTATGTGGATTTTTGCAGTCCAGATTTGGTAGTCCTATTAAATTCCTACTGTGGTGTTTAGGAATAAAACTGAAGAAGAGAGTGCAGTGCACCAGGGCAAGATATTCCTTGTTATTCATACAGAGATATTGAGGCTAATGGAACTAAATTAACAGGGTTTTTTTTTCTCAGCTATTTTTACTTTCTTTGTTTTGCACTCAGTCCTAAAAGATGAACACAGTTTTGTATGTGTGTATGTATAGATAGATAGATAGATAGATAGATAGATGGATGGATGGATGGATGGATGGATGGATGGATGGATGGATGGATGGATAGATAGATAGATAGATAGATAGATAGATAGATAGATAAAGACATAGATATAGATATTTTGTGTGTGTGTGTGTGTGTGTGTTTGTGTGTGTGTGTGTGTATACATGTTCTTTCTGTTGGATTACCCTGGTATATTAATTTTAAAAATTCAGCAAAAACATGTGATGCATACATACATATATATATGACATGTTTTCAGGCTGAAGATGATGAGTGAGACCTCGTCGAAACGTCACCAGAAATATCTGAATCTTACAAGGGGAGAAACCCGAATATGCCAAGACCTTCATACCTGTACCCGTGAAAATCTACGAAAACATATGTGTGTGTGTGTGTGTGTGTGTGTGTGTGTATGTATGTATGTATGTATGTATGTATCATATGTTTTTGCTGAATTAGATACATACAGAATATAGCTTGTTGGCTATGAATAAATTAACTGCCTTGAAATGGCCCTGGGTTGGGCCTAGAGACAAAAAGGAGCTGTGAAGTTCCATCAATATACCAGGGTGATCCAACAGAATAACACATCCTAGATCTGAATAAATGAAATATTCTCATTGAATACTTTGTTCTGTACAAAGTTGAATGTGCACAAAAGCATGTGAAATTGATTGTCAGTGTTGCTTTCTAAGTGGACAGTTTGATTTCACAGAAGTTTGATTTACTTGGAGTTATATTGTGTTGTTTAAGTGCTCCCTTTATTTTTTTCAGCAGTGTAGTTCTAGATAAAGAGATATAGAGAGATTTAGTCTAGACATAGATAGATAGATAGATAGATAGATATAGAGATAGATAGATAGATAGATAGATAGATAGATAGATAGATAGATAGATAGATAGATAGGGAAAGGGATAGGGATAGAGATAGGGATAGATATATTCAATACTGCTGAAAACAAGGCATTTATTTTTATATCTGCTGATTGCATGGAAGAAAAGTAGAATGATTTTGACTTGGTTCTAAAGTTGCTTTTCCTTGTTTGACAAGAGGATACATTTATCTATCCATTGTCAGTTAAAAGGGCATAGTCAGTCTTGATTTTACTGCTCAAACAGAAAGCAGGCGTTGAGAATCAGAGGATGTGCTCAAAATATGGGACGTCAAAGAAGTGTCACCCAAGCCGTTGTCTTCTTCTGTGTTGTCATAAGAACTAACAGTGTCTTTTGTTCTGAAGACCCATCTTTGCCTTTAACACTTGCAAAATTTACAGCAACCACTGGCCTAATCTTTTACTTGATTTGTTGTTAGCTGTGAAGTCCGACCCATCACAACCCCATGGACAATGTTCCTCCAGGCCTTCCTGTCCTCTATTATTCTCTGGAGTTCATTTAAAGCTGTTTCAGTGACTCCATCCAGCCACCTCATTCTCTGCAGTCCCCTTCTTCTTTTGCCCTCAATCATTCCCAGCATTAGGCTCGTCTCCAGTGAGTCCTTCCTTCTCATTAGGTGGCCAAAGTATTTGACTTTCATCTTCAGGATCTGGCCTTCTCAAAAGCAGTCACTTGAATAAAAACCAATTCCACCTTTCTTCTGAAGGTGTTCTTTTGATCTCTTCTTTCAGGAGGTGAATGACGTACTTTTGCTTGTTCAAACCCAGCTTCTCTGCTTACCCTCCTCAAAGCAGCCTTTCTGCAAGCATTTCGCCCTAAAGGCTAGGGAGGAATCTCCAGTTCCTAAGCTAAACTACACCCCAAAACCAATGAGTATGACCTTTTTCCAATTTTGTTCACATGTGGAAGAGGTTTGGGGCATGGTTTACTAAATACCTAATCTTTTTCTAATAATGAAGTTATGGAGTTGAAATCAACTCTTATTTTTCCAGAATAAATTGGACATTTGTATTAGTCTGGGGTAGGGTGGGGGGCGCACTGAGAGTCTAATTGATTTGGCAGGGTAAAAATACATTTGATCAATCAGTTCAGAAAAATAATATAGCCAAAAACTAATGTGAAAAAGCCAATTTATTAAATTTGTATGCTGCCCTATCTGCTTGGGTGGCTCATAGCAATCAAATGAAGAAATTAAAATAGGAAGGAAGGAAAGAAGATCTGTAGAAGATATCTTCAATCACAATGATTTAATACACACTGATTTCACAGAAGACAACGTTGGAAAGGCACTACACAATCTAAAACCATCTCTATCCACTGGACCAGATGGACTATGTGCCTATTTCTTAAAAAAACCTGCCCTAGCAGAACCACTTAGCATAATTTTTAATAAATCTTTCAGGATTAGTTCCCTACCCAACCTATGGTTACTAGTCACAGTCATCCCTATCTTCAAAAAGGGAAAGCCCAGCCTAGTTGAAAATTACAGACCAATCTCTTTATGTTGTGTCATCTGCAAAGTCATGGAATCAATCATTAACCAATTCATTACTCACCACTTAGAGACAAACAACATACTCTCTCAGAAACAATTTGGTTTCAGAAGAAAAATTATCCTGCAACCTGCAACTTTTACCCTGTAAAAACATATGGACTACACAACTCAGTCGGGACAAAGAAATAGATGCAATTTACATAGACGCCTGCAAAGCCTTTGACTCAGTGGTAAACAATAACTTACATCTAAAAATAAAATCCTATGGCATTTCTGGAGCCCTACACAAATGGATTACTGTGTTCCTTCAAATAGACAAGTGGTCAAAATAGGTAATGCTTTATCAAACTTTGTACCTGTTAACAGTGGTATTCCCCAAGGCAGCATTTTAGGACCAACTCTCTTTACATAAATGACCTTTGTGATAATATAAAATTCAACTGCATCCTCTTCGCAGATGATGTAAAACTATTCAACAACACCAACAATACTACTATCCTTCAAAAAGACCTTGACTATGTATCAAAATGGTCAAACAAGTGGCAACTTCAAACCTCAATGAACAAATGCTCTGTCTTACACTGTGGCAAAAATAATCAGAACACAAAATACAAACTGGATGATCACAACCTTGCTGATGATCCTCACTCAGTAAAGGACGTTGGAGTACTCATCTCTAATGATCTAAGTGCCAGAGCCCACTGCAACAACATTGCTAAGAAAACATTAAGAGTGGTTAACCTAATACAGCTTCTTCTCTGGTAACATTGTACTTTTAACTACCGCATATAAAACATTTGTCAGACCAATTCTCAAATATAGCTCATCTGTCTGGATCCTACACTACATATTGGACATTAATACAATTGAGAATGTCCAGAGATATTTCACAAGACGAGCACTATACTCCTCTGTTCACAACAAAATACTTTATACCACCAGACTTGAAATTCTGGGCCTAGAAAAATTAGAATTACGCCTTCAATCTGACCTAAATGTAGCACACAAAATTATATGCTACAATATCCTACCTGTTGACTTCGGCCTCAACCACAACAATACATGATCTCACACTCCCAGCATCCGGTTTTGTTCCACAGAGTCAGCCTTCTCCAGGTCCTGTCAGCCAGACAATGTCATTTGGCGGGGCCTAGGGGAAAAGCCTTCTCTGTGGAGGCCCCAGCCCTCTGGAATCAGCTGCCCCTGGAGATTCGTACTGCCCCCACCCTCCTCGCCTTCCACAGAAATCTGAAAACCGATTTATGTCTCCAGGCTTAGGGTCACTAGACCCTAGCCTCTGGCCAATGACTATGTGGTATGTTTGTGGTCTGAATCTGTTTTAGCTTTTTAAGAACGTTTTTAGAATATACATTATATTTGGATTTCAGTTGTTTTATTGCATATATTTTTGTTATATATGTTGTGAGCCACCCAGAGTTCACAGAGAGGGGCAGAATACAAGTCCAATAGATAGATAGATAGATAGATAGATAGATAGATAGATAGATAGATAGATAGATAGATAGATAGACAGACAGACAGACAGACAGACAGACAGACAGACAGACAGACAGACAGACAAATAAATAAATAGATACAAACTTAATATAAACCGCTCCAGACCTGAGTGCAAAAAATTTGACTTCAGCAACAGAGTGGTCAACGCCTGGAATACATTACCTGATTCTGTAGTTTCTATCCAAATCCCCCAAACTTTAATCTTAAACTGTCTACCGTTGACCTTATTCCATTCCTAAGAGGCCTGTAAGGGGCGTGCATAAGTGCACTAGCATGCCTAAAGTCCCCATGTGTTTTGTAAAGTACCATGTACTCAAAACTATGCTTGTACTTTTATATATGCACATTAATGTTTATACTTCGTTTGTATTCATATACACGCTTGACAAAAATAAATAAAATAAAAATCTCTTGGCAATTTGATACCATAAAACCTGTGCTAGAGGAAATGCTTCTTTCTATTTAATGTAGTTAATGTGTTATTTATTTGGGACTGACAGTGAAATTAACATAATCTACATTGGACTATAGTATTTATTGATAAAGATATTTCTTCTGTGTTGGGCTAAGGAAGATAAAAACCACTTCCTTAGTTTCAAAATTGAAGATGTACGAACTTTAATCTTCCCAGTTTTTGTTTAGTAGGGTATTGGCTACAATACCTTGTCTCTCACTGAAATTATTTTATATTTCTGGATCCCTTTTGGATAATCTGAAGCAATGATTCCCATATGACAAAGCTGCACATGTTTACATTATTATCTATTCTGGCTCACAGTTCTTTTTAAAAGCCCAACTGCCCAACAGTTTATATTTTAATAGTTATTGAAGCTATTAGTTTTACAAGTGTTTTATCTTAATAAATCCTCTCATATTTGTAAATTTTGATTCAGATATTTGTATGCTTGTATTTAAATATACCATATAAAGTTCTGTGAGGTCTCTTTTTTAAGCAAAGGCCCAATAAGCAATCACTGGTGGGTAATTAAGTTCTGTCCAAGAGTTTTGCTATTTTGCTATCCAAGTTCATATAATTTCATACTAGAAACATAGAAACATAGAAGACTGACGGCAGAAAAAGACCTCATGGTCCATCTAGTCTGCCCTTTTACTATTTCCTGTATTTTATCTTGCAATGGATATATGTTTATCCCAGGCATGTTTAAATTCAGTTACTGTGGATTTCCCAACCACGTCTGCTGGAAGTTTGTTCCAAGGATCTACTACTCTTTCAGTAAAATAATATTTTCTCAAGTTGCCTTTGATCTTTCCCCCAACTAACTTCAGATTGTGTCCCCTTGTTCTTGTGTTCACTTTCCTGTTAAAAACACTTCCCTCCTGAACCCTATTTAACCCTTTAATATATTTAAATGTTTCGATCATGTCCCCCCTTTTCCTTCTGTCCTCCAGACTCTACAGACTGAGTTCATTAAGTCTTTCCTGATACGTTTTATGCTTAAGACCTTCCACCATTCTTGTAGCCCGTCTTTGGACCCGTTCAATTTTGTCAATATCTTTTTGTAGGTGAGGTCTCCAGAACTGAACACAGTATTCCAAATGTGGTCTCACCAGCACTCTATATAAGGGGAAAATATTCAGTTCTTTAAGCTTCTCTGTTCTGGACTCTCAAATAATTTAATCAGACCATATTTTCAGGCCTCCTGCAGACAAAATGAGCTCAGAATATAAATTTGAAAGATAAGCTCAATACGAGCATATTTTATCCCTGTGGGCAAAGGAGGAAGGGCTATGTGATGATTAACTTGGCCATTATGGTTTGGAGAAGTTAACCCTGTCTAAGCTTACAGGCTCCATTTAAAGATAAATTTAAAGTCTTCGGAGAGGGGGGGCATATAAATCCAATAAATAGATAGATAGATAGATAGATAGATAAATAAATACAAATACTGTACAAATAAATACAAATAAAATAAAATAAAATGCATTTTTACTATTCCCAAAAATGCTTCCAAAACAGGTTTGAAGGGCTACTGACAACAAAGCAACTAGCCCCTCTTCCTGCTGAATTTGAAGTTCCTATTCGATTTCTGTCTGTTCTATTGCCTTACTGTAACAACATTCTAAATGATTTACAATCTATTTCATATATACATATTTTTGTACAAATATCCTAAAATACCTCTGCAAAAGGCATTGTGATATGACATTTCCAAGTGAAAACTGCTTTGCAAAAATCACTCCGTTCCAATCTACAAACCAGAAATATTTATACAAAGTTCAGATTGGTATCTTTTAAAGACATAAATTGAAACATTTATTCTTATAAAATCTGGATGGATGCAAAAGGACATAATCAGGAGATGAACTACTGTGATACCACTTGCAATCGTTAGCTTATTCAGTTTAATTTCAAAATTAAGACTGTGTCATTAGAAGATACAAACATGAATTACAGTTGTAGCATTTGTTTATGGGTAAAAAGATCCAACTGCTAGTCCCTAGTATCTACAGATGTGATTTTTTGATGATCCATATGCTCAATATGCTATTTTCCTAGATTGCTTTGAACACTGCTGTTCATTGCTGAAGCCCAAGGAAGATATGTACTGGATATGACTTGTGAATATAGAAAGCAATCTAGAATTCTCAAAGTAGACAAGTAGTAGGTCTCCAGATTTTTGTAAGAACCTGAACCTTCAACTTGGTCCAACTATTAACAAAGGTGAGCTGGACCATCCCTTGATGGCACATTAACAAAGGTGGGGGCTACTAAGGGTGTCTTTTTCCTTGCCTAAAAGCATGTTTCTGGAGATTACCCCCGGAAGCCGAGTAACGACGCTGAGACATGTTGTGGATTAAAAATGGGCCATTTATTGAATTTAAATAAATTTAAATAAATTTGCCTAAATTTGCATACGCCAATTTCAATATTTAAATTCAGAACAAACTAAGGACCTGCAGAGGCCAAAACTAACGGGGCGGAAATTCCTGCCATAACATTCCTTGGCAACCTTGGGCAAAAACTCCCTGCTGACCCAGGTGAAGGTACCACCTTCACCTGGGTCCAGGCCACGCCCCTTCGTCGTATGGGAGGAGTCCACCCTCCAATCCCCGTGGGAATTGGATCCGGTGATTCCCATGGACATCCTCTCTCCAATCCCCGACATTGTTTAAACCTCTAGTTCCTGGAGAGAGGCGGTCCATCACCCTTTAGGATGCCCAAAAGGAGCATGCGCAGTTGCTTCTAATTGCCCATTTCCGCCCCTAACCTGCCAAACCCCAATGACCAAAGGGAGGCCTATACCACTAAGTGCGCCGCACCCCCTAACCAATCCAGTCCATACCCTCAGTGTGGAATAGGCGAAAAAACGGCCGCCTCTAAAGGGGAGGCCGCAAAAAATTCCTATTCGGCCCCGAGGCGACCTCAGGAGGACACACTGGTGATAGCGGAGGGTGGGCGGGTGTTCGCTTTAAAGCCAAGCAAGGGGGAGGTCTTGTCCAGATCGCCCTTAAATAGGGCGATCTGAGACCTCCCCCTACCCAACAGGCAGCGCGCCGCCCTGGCGCGCTGCCAAAAGCCGAACTTCCGGGTTACGAAGAACCCGGAAGTCCGGACTTCATGGAGCTGCCGGCAGCGTCTCTCCGGCCCCGCTGGTAATTTCGGCTGGCGCTAAAACGCCAGCCGTGCATTTCTAGAGTTCTGCCTTCTAAAATGTTTCCTAGGATATTTCATTTTTCTAGGAGAAGGGCAGGTGCTAACTTCCTACACCACCAAAGGTCCCTATTTTTCTACTTGCATTTTACATGCTTTCGAATTGCTAAGTTGGCAGAAGCTGGGGCAAGTAATAGGAGCTCACTCCATTACGTGACGTTAGGGATTCGAACCGCCGAACCACTGACCTTTCACCCGACAAGCTCAGCGTCTTAGCCCCTGAGCCATCGCATTTCTTCTTCTCATTAATTAGCCAAATATTTGAGCTTCAGCTTCAAGATCTGTCCTTCCAAAAAACAGTCCAAGTTTACCTCTTTTTCAGATTTGAACGACTTCCAAATCAAATCTTGTGATTAATCGAGCCCACCTCCCACAGAGTGCTGGGGTAAGTGTTGATAATAAATATCCATTGAATGCTATTGCATGATTTATTATATGCCTTCAAAGGCACACAAGTCCACCCAGGTGCTCCCAGGGATACCAGAGCAGCATTTCTTCTATGACTGCCCAGTAATATTGGAATAAAGAGAAGACCTGGTTCAAGTCATTGGGACTTTTTGGGTCTCTATTTAACCTACTTCTCAGAGCTATTCTGAGAATCACAAAATGGGTGAAAACTGCGTTTTCTCTTTTTAAAGCAGTGTGCATCACAGATGTGAGTGATTTGCAAGCAAAAAAGGGAAGCCGCTTTGATAATAATAAGTCTTCCTTGACTCTGTTAACAGGTGCTCACCAAGACAGAAGCTTCATTTGCAACTTGTAAATGTAAAGTCTTGCGTGATGTTTACTAGTTGCAGTTCTCTTTCAAGGCCAAAGAGGATGCCTCACTTTGATCACCCAGCATAACAAGCAAGGACAAGTCATGAATTGTTGTTTGTAGCTGTTTTGTCCCACATTTCTTCACTCATCTTTGCTACTCAACCTCTGGCATTACTGAAGGATCACTCCTTTCCTTTGGAAATTTTACCTTGGACCCGCCATACGAAGGAGGAGTAGACAGCAGTCTCATGGCAGTAAATCTTATGGCCAATGCCTGGATCCCTTTCTTTTTCAAATTCTGTATATGAAGCTGTATATTTCAAAAATGCTTTGGTATTTTGAGATCTCTCTCACTCAATCACACACACACACACACACACACACACACACACATCTTTTCTCTTGGCTCAGGATAGTAATTGGAAGGCAGACAGTGATGAATACACGCCATAATGCCAATCCCCATTTTATGAGCATCCAATTGCTAATTTATATTTTGCACTTTGTTGAGTCAGCATCAATCTCCATCAGTCATGCTCCAAAATTATATTTGCAATATACAAGATGGCCTGAGAGTTCTATATTTACAGGTTCAACATTTTCAGTGGTAAGGATGTAGTGGAAAACGAAAGACTCGTGTCCGTTCTTGAATAACAGAATGAAAGAGTTTGAAGGGACCTCACAGGTTTCTCTCCCCCCCCCAAATAAAGTTCTTATTATTTATAGTATTCAATGTTGAAAAATAAAACAAGTCTTTTTAGTAGGTGTATAACCACCACCACTTCCAAAGCTACCTCCAGTAAAAAAATCTAGTTTTGTCTTCTGGGTTCCCTGTCAAATTAATCCAACAATTTAACTTCTTCAGCTAATCACTATGGTTTATCTTTCCAATATAGTTATTTATTTCTTGTACCTTTTCATTTTTAGGCCTGCTACTTTCTCCCCTTTCTAGATCACTTCCTCAATATCTATTTTTCTTATTCCTTCTTTATCATAACCCCAAATCTCTGCAATACCTTTAGACATATAATCAAAATTATTATCTTGTATTCATTTACATTATAAATATCAGATATTCTTAATAATCAGGATTTTATGTATTATTCCAAAACGATTTAGTTCAGATTTTCATGTTGTAGATATTCAAGTTTTCCATGTGACTCAAATATTAAAATAATTTCTAGCTCAATTATATCAAATCAGGAATTACTCAATCATTATGTACTTTTTCTTCTAAAATATAATATCTATCATATACAAGGAAGAATCAGACTATCAAAAAGAATATTAATATCAGTTATATAAATCAAACCATTAACAAGCAACCAGATGATCTTTAGGGTAGGCAGAAAAGAGAAGATAAACCTATTGTTGATTAGAAGAAGCAAACTCAGGTGGTCCTCAACTTAACACCTACAGAAGAGAGCAGAATTTCCATTGCTAAGCAATACTAAGCCCAATTTTATGACTTTTTTTGCCATGGTTGTTAAGCGAATCACTGCAGTTGTATGGTCATTAGGTGAATCCAGATTCCCCGCATTGACTTTGCTTGTTGGAAGCTGGCTGGGAAGATCACAAATGATTACATGATGATCTGCACCCATTGTAAATACATGCCGGTTTGCAAAGTGCCCAAATTTTGATCATGTGACTGTGGTTGTCATTCTTTTTCAGTGGTGTTGTAACTTGGAGCAGTCACTAAACAAATGGTTGTAACTTGAGGAGTACTTACATATCATTCCCATTGTTCCCATTACCCATCTCCTGCCACTAATGACTGTATGACTGTAACTTTGTTGCTTGTATCCTTACAATTTGCACTGGCCGGTTGCTAATATGATTTGATTGCTTATTTGTACCCTGACTATCATTAAGTGTTGTACCTTAGGATTCTTGATGAGTGTATCTCTTCATTTATGTACATTGAGAGCATATGGAGAGGGGCGGCATATAAATCCAATTAAAATAATAATAATAATAATAATAATAATAATAATAATAATAATAATATGCACTAAGACGGAATTCTTGTGTGTCCACTCACACGTGGCCAATAAAGGATTCTATTCTGTTTTGTCCTGTCCTGTCCCATTCCAATTCAATTCTATTCCATTCCATTCCATTCCATCCCATTCCATCCCATCATATCTCATCCCATCCCATTCTATTTTCCATACCATTTTTTGTTGTGTTCCGTTCCGCTCCATTCCATTCCTCTCTATTATTCTCTTATCTTCTGTTTTTTCTGTTTCATTCCATTCCTTTCTATCATTTTCTTCTCTTCTGTTTTTTCCATTCTGTTCCATTCCATCCCATTCCATTCCTCTCTATTATTCTCTTCTCTTCTGTTTTTTCCATTCTTATTCTTATTCTTATTCTTATTTATTAGATTTGTATGCCGCCCCTCTCTGTAGACTCGGGGCAGCTGTTCTGTTCTGTTCCATTCCATTCCATTCCATTCCATTCCATTCCTCTCTATTATTCTCTTCTCTTCTGTTTTTTCCATTCTGTTCCATTCCATTCCATTCCATTCTATATTTCCCTTCTCCCAATACTCTCTGCATTTGCTCATCTGTCTCAGTTTCACTTTGAAACTGAGACAGATTCACTGCAGGGGATTCCTCCCATCCAAAGTTAGCTGTACTCTGAATTTCTAATGGCTTCTGAAACAATCTTTTTTGTTGAGGAAGAATACTTTCCACGCTTACCGTACGCTTAAATGAAAATGCTGCAGGAATGGACAGGAGATGTTTTAAATAAAAATGTTAAGAGAGCCAAGGTAAAAGGGTTTTGCTAAAAAAAAAATAATTTAAAAAGACCCAATCCCTAAGGATCAGGTCTTGTGCAGGAAAGGTTGCAGTGAAAGTAATTGAGAATATTAACTAATAATTGGTAACTGTAGCATTAATCAGCCACCTCTAATTGCTTTTTATCTCAAGCTGTCTTATCAAAGTCCATAAAGGGAAGGCTACTGAAAAAATGAACCTGAAATAGGAAGAAAGTTGGGAGGGGGAGCTTTTGTGAAACAGAGCCAAAGGTAATATTTATCCATTTATTCAAAGCACCGGATTGGATTGGGAGCAGGTTTAATTTCTCACTGACACAGGAATGTTGTTAGTGACTTTCATCATTGAACAAATGGGGAACAGCTTTACATGGAGACTGGTTTCATGCAGGATACTTAACCACGGTCTCTTCAATTATGGTTTATTGAATAAACAATATTTTGCTGAATTCGTAGAACATGCCAAACTACCCTCAAACGCCTTTACTTACAAACTTTTCTAGATAAGAACCGTGCGTTCAAGATTTTTTTGCCTCTTCTCAAGAACCACTTTCCACTTACAAACCTGAGCCTCCGAAACTGTAGGATTATGATTATGATTATGATTATGATTATGATTATGATTATGATTATGATTATGATTATGATTATGATTATGATTATGATTATGATTATGATTATGATTATGATTATGATTATGATTATGATTATGATTATGATTATGATTATGATTATGATTTGTATGCCACCCCTCTCCATAACCGGAAAAGGCAGGGAGAAGCCTCTGTGAAGCCTCACTAGGAATCTCCTGGGAGGAAACAGGGCCTCCACCCTCCCAGTGGTTTCCTCAATCACACACATTATTTGTTTTTACATTGATTCCTATGGGAAAAATTGCTTCTTCTTACAAACTTTTCTACTTAAGAACCTGGTCATGGAACAAATTAAGTTCGTAAGTAGAGGTACCACTGTACAGTGATACCTCGACTTACAAACGCCTCATCATACAAACTTTTCGAGATACAAATCCAGGTTTTAAGATATTTTGCCTCTTCTTACAAACTATTTTCACCTTACAAACCCACTGCCACCGCTGGAATGCCCCACCTCCGGACTTCCGTTGCCAGCGAAGCAACCGTTTTTGCGCTGCTGGGATTCCCCTGAGGCTCCCCTCCATGGGAAACCTCACCTCTGGACTTCCGTGTTTTTGTGATGTTGCAGGGAATCCCATCAGGGGAATCCCAGTAGCACAAAAGCGGGCGCTTCGCTGTCAACGGAAGTCTGGAGGTGTGAAATCAAGTGAAATCGCAGCATCGCAAAAACACAGAGGTCCAGAGGTGGGGATTCGAGGACTTTGGTGTTTTTGCGATGCTGCAATTTCACTGATGCTTCCCTCGCTGGGAAACCCCACCTCCGGACTTCTATTGCCAGTGAAGCGCTCGTTTTTGCGATGCTAGGATTCCCCTGCTGGAGGTTAACACAGAAGTCTGGTGGGGTAGAGGGGAGGTGGGGTAGAGGGGAGCCTCCAGGGAATCCCAGCAGCGCGAAAATGGGTGCTTTGGCTGGCAAAAGGGATGAATTTTGGGCTTACACGCATTAATCACTTTTCCATTGATTCCTATGGAAAACATTGTTTCATCTTACAAACTTTTCACCTTAAGAACCTCGTCCCGGAACCAATTAAGTTTGTAAGACAAGGTATCACTGTATTTCCATCTAAACCATATAAATCAGTTCACTTACACTCAAATCCAAAGAACATAGTAAGAATGTCGTTATGCAATGCAGAAGATTCTTCTTGAGAACACCTGTCCAAGAATAGGAAGTGTTGGACATGTGAGCAAGATTCTAGAAAGGCACATCTGCAAGCAAAATCTCATTGGTGACCATGAAGGCAGCTAAGGAAGAAAATTGATACAAGCCAATAGGCGCATAAGTACTATAGTAGCATATGTACATATACAGTAATATATAACATAACATAAGAAGTGACATAAGAACTTGGATGTTAGTGCAACAGGAAGGAAGATGCAACCAGTGGTGAAAACTAGTTTGAAAAATTCAGTTCTGGTGTGAAATGCCATGGCTCTTCTATAAAGTATGACGATGTATTTTTATTAAGTTATGTACATTTAAAAAATAAACAAGAAAATACAATCCCAAAAAAACACCCAGAAAAAGAAAAAAGAAAGCACACACAAAGAAACATTAAACAACACACTAACAACTATACAGTATAACCCCTAGGGTTCTCTTACAACAATTCATATCAATGATTTACACTAATATGGTTTGTATAACTTACACATTTCTCTACTTTTTTCTCCCCAGTAATATATTTTCTTTACAACTCTGTTACCAAATGATATTTCCATTAATAAATTGAGTATTAACAATTCTGTATATTATTATTATTATTATTATTATTATTATTATTATTATTATTATTATTATTATTATTATTATTATTATTGTTTTATTCCCATTTTCCAACAAGAGAATTTCACCAGGGTCTTGTTCTTTGCTATTATCATCTCAAAGAATATTGAGTGGGTCTTTTTAATCCAATCCTATATAGTTGTGCTGGGATCACAGTTATATGGATCTTTAGATTTGGTAACTCGAGTCACCAATTCTGATCTTTCTACCCCCAGAACAGCCAAAGGTCATGAAGCTGAAAAAAATATGAAAGGATTAATATTCTTTTTTTTTTTTAAAAAAAGAGATTGTTGGATGGATTTTTAAAGTATACAAAGCACATTCAATGACTTGGACATGGAACTCATATCGCTATCAAGTACAGTAAAGAGACTTAAGTTATTGTTCATTTCATTCCTGCTAAATTGGCAAAATCATTTTCAAATGATTCTGTGCCTTAAAGAATTTTTTTTAAAATATCCTAATTCTTTTTTTTTTAAAACTCACTACAACTAAGAAAGAAAAGCAGGATTTCTCTTGGTTGAATCTCATAAGTGACTTAGGTGCTTGGTAATTAGAATCTCCAAAGCTTTTTTGACTGCTTTTGCTTTATCAGAGGACGAGGGAGGAGAAAGGGGGGTGGAATATCATTCAAGGCTGGAAATAAATCTTGACTTTCCTGTGGCAAGGAAATGCTCTTGGAATTGAACAAAGCACCATTAGCAATGCAGAGGATCACAACACTTCAGGTCATTGGCATGAAATGGCCGGTATGTATAAATATATAGTTATTTACGGCGAGCATACAATTGATTGCGTAAGTACAGTATTGTGCTCGGGAGTGGTGCTGACCTGTCACATAGTAAAGGAGTAGCAAGCTCCATAATTCATTACCAGTTGGAAATAGAACATCATTGGAGAGATAAGGATAACAATGACTTTCTATTCCGTGATAAATTACCAGCAGCTGCATTATTTTCCCTCACTTATATATGGCTCTCTTTATTGAATTTAGCTTGAGATAAATAAATGAACTGTCAAAAGCCTGGCTAATAATACTTCCTGGGGACCTGTTTGGGGGGTAGCTGAAGGGTGGGCTGATAAGATCTTTACCTTTTTGGCAAGGAGGGGCCTAACATTGGCTTCTGACAAGTGACCGATGTTACTTTATCTGTTTCATTTGAGAGGCCATCAACCCCAGCCTGTTTGTTCCAAAATAAGAGAGGGCCTACTGTACATATATAACACAGGCTTTTAAAAAAATGGAACATGTGAGGTCGGCTCTTAAGGAGAACCTGTGAAGAAATCTCTTGATTCTCTTCTTGAATTGAGATTATACATCTTGGCTGTAAATCCAAACCGGCCTCTGATCTACAGTTTTTCTTAGTGCTTCCTATTATCTTCACCAGCTATTGATTGTCTGGCTTTTGAGTCTCTTGGCCAGAAGAACTTTAAAGTGTAGAATGCTTGATGCAGTCTTATATGCCGATTGGTTTCTGGACGCAGTTCAAAGTGTTGGTTATGACCTATAAAGCACTATATGGCATCGGGCCAGATTACTTGCTGGAGCACCTCCTGCCGCATGAGTCCCAGCGACCAATTAGATCCCACAGAGTTGGCCTTCTCCAGGTCCTGTCAACCAGACAATGTTGTTTGGTGGGGCCTCGGGGAAGAGCCTTCACTGTGGGGTGGGATGTCCCTCTGGAATCAGCTCCCCCCAAAGATTCACACTGCCCCCATCCTTTTCGGCTTCTGCAAGAGTGTGAAAACTTCATTTATGCAGCCAGGCTTGGGGCCATTAGACTCTAGCCTCCTGGTTGAAGAATGTCATGTATGTTTCTTATTTGAATAGGAATGATTGCCGGGCTCTCTGGTAGGAGCCTCCCGAAAATTCAAGGGTACAAATTTCAGACACACACACGTTTGAAAATTCAAAACAATGTTCTTTATCCCAAAATTCAAAATAAATTAAGCACTCTTTTTGTATTGCAAAGAGCACTCATCCCAAAACAATCGGGTAGTCTGTACAATTAACCTTAAGCAATAATTAAGTACTTAGCTAGCAGCTGTGAAGAAACTTCACACCCCTTCTTCCAACAAAGTGAGACACACACACACACACACACACGGTGCTCTGCTTTGTTTTCAAAAGCGTGAAAAATCAACAAAGTTCAGAAACCAGCAACATGGGATTCCTGATGAACTGCAATCAGATACCCTTCCACAATGGCCAAACCCACATGCTGCTATTTATAGCAGCAGCCCTAATTACTGGAGCCCCACCCAAACACAGGTGGCCGCTGTTATCTCCTGTAATATGTCCTTACTTGGTCTCTTCTACACATAATTCTGCACTTGCGTGGATCCAAAACGTCTTCATCCAAATCAATGGAAGATAAGGGAGATTGACTGCCTGGGCTGTGTGCCAAGCCCTCCTCTGCCGAGTCACTCCAACCTTCTTCTTCGTCCGAGGAAACTAAACTCTGAACTGACTCTGTCGGCAATAACACAGGCCTGTGACATGTTGAAGTTTCCCCTGCATCCACCTCCCCATTCCCTGGGGCAGGAGCTGGGCCAGAGTCAACCATAACATAATGTTACCGGGGGTTTTCGATTAACAAGATTAAATTAATTAGATTTAGGATATTTGAAAGCAAATAAATAAATAAATAAATAAATAAATAAATAAATAAATAAATAAATAAATAGATGTATTTTTTACAACTGGTTCTGTGGGCGTGGCTTGGTGGGCATGGCAAGGGAAGGATACTAGAAAATCCCCATTCCCATCCCACTCCAAGGGAAAGCTATTGCAAAATCCTCTTTCCCACCTCACTCCTGGGGGAAGGTTACTGCAAAATCCCCATTCCCAGAGGTGGTATTTGCCAGTTACTCAATTCCTTAAAAATTCTACTACCGGTTCTCCGAACTACTCAAAATTTCTGCTACTAGTTCTGCAGAACCTGTCAGAACCTGCTGGATTTCACCCCTGAGCTAACCCGCCAATCTCATAAAGAATCTTGCCTTTATCATGTTTTGTGTGAACTTAGTCAATACTTTACATTTCTAATGTGCAAATTTTGCCATTCCCCCATTTTTCTAACACTTTAGCTCCAAAACTGAATTTTGACACAATTCCAATCTCATTAAAAATTCCTTTATTTAAACAAGGAGAATAAATTCAATCTGTATCTTTGGGGACATGCTGATCCAGAGGGAGCTGCAACAGAGGATAGCAAGTAGAGCTTTTGCTGTGGGGTATTCAGATAAATAATATTAATGTCAAAACTTAAAAGCAATTGATCATTTTTCCATTTCTTCTACCCCTCCCTTCTCCCCTGCAAAGTCAAGCAAGAATTCTTAGTAGCTTAAGGCCATATGAAAATATATGTTGCAATGTAGATTTATTTAATATATATTTTAGCAAGACCTATCTTGTGGAATTACAACCATACCATCTCTTTTCTTAGCTGCTCTTGTTGTCTCAGTATGAAGACAGGCGTAGGAGAAAGATAGATGGAGCCTGTGGGTGAAGTCAAGAGAGGAATCAGTCTAGAATCATTATATCCCCAAAATGCCTAAATCCAATCGTTTTGAGTTCTGTTAACCCTTAGTAACATTAATTTAGAGGTGACCATTAGTTGACTAAATTCCGGTATATACTGTATTTTTCGGAGTATAAGACGCACCTTTTCCTCCCTAAAAGAGGCTGATAATTTGGGTGTGTCTTATACTGTGAATGTACCTTTTTTTCAGCCCTAACTAGCTGCTAATGATCTTCCCAGCTCTTACCTTGCAGGCTCTTTCATTGTTTCTCTCTGCAAATAATGTTTTACAAGCCCTAAGTCTTTGCAGGGTTTTTTTTTTCATTGCTTTAACTTGCTCCAAATAAGTTTCTTTCCAACCCTAACCAGGTGCTAATCATATTCCCAGTTCTTACTGGCTTGTAAGCTCTTTCATTGTTACTCTCTCTGAATAAAGTTTTTTTAAAGCCCTAACCAGGGCATAAAATAATGTGCTGAAGCTGACCAGACTAAGGACATTAGACGTTGTAAGCAGATTCTTTTCCCTATTTTTCCTCCCCAAAAACTAAGATGCGTCTTATACTCTGGTGTATTTTATACTCCGAAAAATAATGAATCTTGACTGGAACTTAACTGTGGGTCTGTCTCCTTGTGCTTCACAATAGGCATTTCAAGAAGCAAGACTAAAACCGCTCAGGTGACTGTTGAATCCAAACTAAGCCATTGTTTTCTCAGCTTCTCTTGCTCCTTCAGGTATGTGCCTCACAAACAGGACCCAAATGGGACCCCAAAAGTAGTGATGACAGCCATAACTGTGTAATAGAAAAAGTCCTTTTTTTAAAAAAATGTGCAGACCATGGATGAGACTTCCATCACACCATGATTTTTTTTTTCTTAAACCATACTTTCAGGACACCACTTATTCTAGCAAAAAGGAAGTTTCTCAGATCTGGTGGGAAAACTCTCTGAAAAGAGAACACAACTTAAAAAAAAAAATGCAACACATAGTTTTGTCTCCGATTCTGTTGCTGTATTCATAGAACTGTCTCAAACTAGAAAAAGGCTATACAGATATTTAGATTAGCACAGTTTAACTAGGGTAAAATGTGGCTTGATGGTTTCCAAGCCAGCATGGTGAAGGATCAAATCTGTCATCTTCACATACTGTGTGAATTGGAGAACACCACAATGGCTTTTTTCTAGTTTGAGGCACAGTTCTGGGAAGGCAGAAACTGTATTTTCTTATCCGGGATTGTTGTACATCCAGCAACTGCAAATATGAATGTTCCACCACATTCCCTGTTTTTTTTAAAGCATATCTGAAGCAAGATATACTGTATTTCACCGAGTTGAATGAGAATCAGTAGGAAAAATGCCAGACAATTTTCCTGCCTGTACTAGTTTGTGAGACTTCAGTTGTAGAAACAATGCAGCCTTGCATAATTAGCTCCCATATCATATTAGCCTGATGTACAAGCCCTACATGGCATCGGACCAGATTACGTATGGGACTGTCTTCTTCCCCATATATCCCAGTGGCTGGTCAGGTCCCACAGAGTTGGCCTTCTCCAGGTCCCGTCAGCTAAACCATATCATCTGGCGGGACCTAGGGGAAGAGCCTTCTCTGTGGTGACCCCGGCCCTATGGAACAAGTTCCCCCCAGAGATTCATACTGCCCCCACCATCCCCACTTTCCACAAGAATTTAAAGCCCTATCTTTGCCAGCAAGCTTGGGGCCATTAAGTCTATCATCTTGCTCTGGCCGGTGAATGAATGTATAGTTTTGATTAACTGAATGTGAGTGAGTAAGAAATGGGGGGGGTTTAGTATCTTTAGTATGTTTTACTTGTAGATTTCTATATGTTATGTATTCACTTTTGTTGTGAGCCGCCCTGAGTCTGAGGAATAGGGTGGCATAGGAATCAATCGAATGAATGAATGAATGAATGAATGAATGAATGAATGAATGAATGAATAAGATAAGAGACAGAACGATAAACGATAAAAATAAGAGACAGAACGATCTCTTTGACATGACTGTAGTTAGAAATCAGAGATTCCGCCATCTTTCTTAGCCATTACTGTCCCTCCAATCGTTGGAATGATTTACTGAGTGAGCCCTAAGTGTCCTCATTAATGTAAAAATAATAATAATAACAACAACAACAACAACAACAATAATAATAATAATAATAATAATAATAATAATAATCCCATTTTGTCTTACAGAGCAGATGGGAATCTTAGATAGCATGATTTTAAAAAAGTAGACAATTTGCAGGGAGACTTCAATTAATCACAATCCCATTTGTGTATGTTAGATGCTTTGCAGGAGAGCAACAATGAAATGCGAGTGGGGAGGGGTGAGAGTGAAGAGCTGAGATTTTCCTGAGGGTGTTTGGGCAACACTAAAGCAATAAAAGAGGTTTCTTTGTAATAATGCAAAGATGTATGAAGAGTACTGAATGTAAGAGTTTCTTTAATATGTCTTTAAAAAAAAAGAGGGTGTGTGCAAAAAGGAATGTTGGGCAATATTTATTAACAATATTGTAAACCTGACATTAAATGGTATATTGAAAAGATTGTGAGATAGGAAAGTGTGTTGCTATGGGTTAGAATTCATAATCAGCCCAACCCCTTGATCAATTTCCCCAAACAACTACTTCTTAGAACAAGAATCGGTTCTAGCCTTCAGAAATATATAATACTTCAGTAATTTTTCTTTACTTATATCCTTGAACAATACATCCAAAGTGGAGTGGAAGTGGGCGCAGGAAGAAAAACTGTATACATTACTTCCACCTATTCTATTTTGCTTCCAAGGGCAAAGCCAGAATTCTGCAGTAGCGCCCCTCTTACGTCACAACTGACTTCCTTGCAAAATTGAGCCTGTTCATGCTAGATGTTATGGCATTTGTGGATGGAGGTGATCAGTAGAGGAGGAGAATTTGCCTCCTGATAGCATGTCAGTCTTCGTGGAGATTCTAATGTCCCACAAACAAGTTATTGGTCGCCACGCTCTGAACAAGATATTGAAAGTCTGGACAAAGTGCAGAGAATAGCAACAAATATGATTAGGAGGCTAGAGACATATGAAGAAAGTTGCAGGAATTGAGTATGTCTAGTCTAGTGAAAAGAAAGATGAGGGGTGATATGATAGTAGTGTTCCAATATTTCAGGGGCCACCACAAAGAGGAGGAGGTTAATAATTGTTTTTTTACCAAAACACCAGAAGGCAAGACAAGAAGCGATTCCAGATGGTCGGAGCTCACACAGAGAAGGCCCCTCCCCTAGGCCCTGCAAAGCGACATTGTCTAGTTGACGAGACCGGGAGAAAGCCAACTCTGTGGGACCTGACCAGCCACTGGGATATATGGGGCAGAAGACGGTCGAATAAGTAATCTGATTCGATGCCATGTAGGGCTTTATAGGTCATTACCAACACTTTGAATTGTCTCTGGAAACTAATTGGCAACCAATGTAGTCCGGGGAGTGTTGGAGAAACATGGGCATATTGAGGGAGGCCCATGATCGCTCAAGCAGCTGTGGTTTGCATGATTTGTAGTTTCTGAACGCTCTTCAAAGGTAGCCCCATGTGGAGCGCACTGCAGTAGTCGCATCTCGAATTTGCCACTTTTGCAGGGGAAGAAAGTTTTTAAGAAGTCACAAGATAGATTTTGGCGGCAGGATTATGCTGAGCCAGGGTACTCAACCTTGGCCCAGTGTCATCTATGTAAAGCCTGCATCCTTAAAGCGGACACTTCAGGATTGAAAAATATGTAGCATTGAGAAGAAGAAAGGAAACAGATAACATTGTTTTCAAAAGGACCATTACACGACAAGATGTTTTGTATGCCTCTTAAAGAATTATTTGACCAGCAAGGCATTGATTTATTTAAATGAACATAATGATCTTCCTTCCCTCTTTACTTCTAGTTGTGTTCTGCCACTCCAACTTGGTTAGCATATTGATATTTTGATCTTCCTTTGCCCAGGCTCTGAAACTCTAAAACTTTTATAATATGAATGATCCATGTAAAGAGAAATCTTTTGATGCTCTCCACCCTTAGATGTACAAACCCTACCAAATCCTTATTTAATCAATTGATTTTATTTAAATAAAACTATTTGTAAACTTCATGTTGACCTCTACAACTCATTCTCAACATCTATTCAAGACTACTCAAGAGTTGTCATGTAAACAATGGACTTATTTTGTATGCCAAAATTTATCTATACTTTCAAACCATAGGTAGAGTTCCATTGGATGAATTTGATTTTTTTTAAAAAAATTTATCCACAATCAACATAAAACTCCATATACCTTCAATACATCTTAAAGTACATATACAGTAGTCCCTCACCTATCGCTGGTGTTACGTTCCAGATCTGGCCGCGATAGGTGAAATCCACGATGGGGAATTTATCGACTGATAGTACTTATTTAAGTATTTATATTGTAATTGTTTGGTACGTTTTCATTGATTTAAGTGTTTATAAACCCTTCCCACACAGTATTTATTTTAGATACAGTACTTAAATACAGTATTTACAATTTTAGATATTTTTTTTTTGAAAAACCTGCCGATCGAGTTCGGCGGGCTGTTTAAATCTGCCGATCGACTTCCTCAAAAACCCGCGAACCAGCAAAGATCCGTGAATGATTTTTCTCATTAATATTTCTTGAAAACCCGCGATGAAGTGAAGCCGCAGTAGGTGAAGCGCGGTATAGCGAGGGACTACTGTATCATTATTCCAATATAATAAACTAAACCACACTCCAGGTTTGCTTTATATTGTTACATCTAAATCCATCTATATGTTAGATCTATATATGGTTAAAATAAACCATACATGTCCTCTTTTAACTCCATAAAGGGTTATGTTTGTAGCTTTTGGAGGTTTCCTAATGGCTCTTGTTATCTAAATTTTGACCCATAATAAGAGCACTGTATTCTATTTTTGATGGAGATATTCAAACCTATTAGAAAGTGAAGATAATTTGACAACAGGATCTTTCTTTTCTCTTCTGAGTGGCCTTATGAGTATTTCCAACTTGTGACCTCCCCAGACCTTGTCTTTACATTAGACTTATTGTCCTGGGAGAAGATTCAGTTAAAGCACCCAATTCATTTCATATAGTGCTCTCCAGTTCATCTGGCGACTTAGTCTAATGTTTACAATTTTATTAGGAATGCACTTTGCCTTTTGCTCAACAGTAAATAATTATTCCATCACCAGGCTGGCTCAAGGTTGATTCAGCCTTCCATCCTTTCGAGGTTGGTAAAAATGAGGACCCAGACTACTGGGGGCAACAGGCTGACTCTGTAAACTGCTTAGAGAGGGCTGTAAAGCACAATGAAGTGGTATAAAAGTCTTATTGCTATCACCCTCCCTCCCTCCATTCCTCCCTCTCTCAGCCTTCCATCCCTCTGAGGTCAGTAAAATGAGGAGGCAATATGCTGACTCTGTAAACCACCTATTCTATTCTATTCTATTCTATTCCATTCTCTGTAAAATTGCTTAGAGATAGCTGTAAAGCACTGTGAAGCAGTATAAAGGGCTATTACTATCTGAGTGGTGGCAGCTAAATTGAATGCTTAGGTAGCCATTGGTAGCTGCTAGGTAGGGTGGATTCCAACTTATCTCGCTGTTGGTTCGTTCCCTCCCACACTGCGTGGATGCACCTTGTGGGTGCGCGTGCACTTCACACTGGCACACATGTGCATACACACTAACAAAAAATAAAATTTTAAAAAAGTTGACAACCATATGCACAATGCCGGAACTCAGAAGGGAATTGTTTTTATTTAAAAAAATAAAATAAAATAAAAATATGGTAGCGCCAATGGACCAGCAGTGATCGATCCAGTTTGAGGATGTCATTGTGAGATCACCAGCAGGTCACTACTGGTTCAGGAAAACCAGCCCGAACCAGGAGGAATCCATCCTTGGTCCATCCTTGCCTTCTTCCTGCCCAGGCTCTACTGCCTCTTTGCCCTCTGGGAAAAGGTCCCCACCCCGTTGTGTAGCTCCAGATTATATAATACTAATACTAATAGTACTACTAATAGTACTACTAATAGTAGTAGTACTACTACTACTACTACTACTACTAATAATAATAATAATAATAATAATAATAATTGTTGTGGTTAGCTCTGGCCCTGCTCCTGCCCCAAGCAATATGGAGGTGGAGGTGGGGGAGACATCCACATGCCGCAGGCCTGTTTTGCTTCCAATAGAATCGGTCTCCTCTGACCAAGGAAGCATGAGTGACAGGGAAGAGGGGAGTTTGGCAGACAGCCCAGGAGGAGATCAATCATCTGTATCATCCCTGGATTCTGAACAAGAATTAATGACACATTCACACATGCGTAGAGTGATGCATAGGAGACAACAACTGAAGGATTATTACAAGAGAAAATGAGGCCACCTGTGGTTGGGTGGGGCTGCTACAGATAAAAGTGCAGCCTGGTGTGTTAGCCTCATGGCAGTTTATCTGATTCATTGTTTCATCAAGATTGTGGTTTTTCCTGTTCAGGATTGTGTGTGTGGACTCTCGGGACTTTAGAATTGGACTCAATTTCCCAGTTATTGGGTGAGCAGTTGGATTGCATTTAACCTGTGCCTTGTGTGTACCAGAAAATCCCTTTGACATTTAAAAAGGGAACTGTTTCTGTTTTTCTGTTTATAAAAACTTTTGGGTTTTCCTTTTATCGTGTGGTGTGTGTCTCCCTGGACTAATTACCCTGTAATTACAGGCAGTTGAAACACGCCGGCAGAACAAATAATAATAATAATAATGATAATGATAATGATAATGATAATGATAATGATAATGATAATGATAATGATAATGATAATGATAATGATAATGATAATGATAATGATAATGATAATGATAATGATAATGATAATTTATTAGGTTTGTATGCCGCCCCTCTCCAAATACTACATCAATGATGGCGGACTTTATTTGTTTTGCATGCCAAAGGGGAGTGTGTGCATGTGCTAACTCATGTGCATGTGCCCACACTCATTCCCTCTTCCCCACACATGCATACACCCCCGTGCTACCCTTGCACATGCACACAATCCCCCCTGTCCCTATGCATGCACACGGGCCTCACTGAAGCTTGGGACAATGAAAAAACGACTAAACAGGGAAAACAGAAGTTCAGAAAGACAGACTTCCGATTTGACTGCTGTGCTGTTTTTCGTACTCCGGAGGCTTCAGGGAAGGTTCCCGGAAGCCTCGGGAGGGTGAAATGGGCTTCCTCAAGATCAAAAATCAGATGGCTAGGGAACACTGGAACTGACATGAGTCAACGCCATCCAATAAGGCTCTGTGTGCCACCTGTGCCATAGGTTCGCCATCCCTGTACTACACCATCCCAGTTCTAGATCTAAGATTAAGGAAGTCTTCCCCCTCCTCCCCCAAGCATGCTGGCATCTGCTGAAAAAAATAAAGATCCCGTGAGTTCTGTGTATCTATGTTTGGAGGTAATCATTTAGAAAGCAATATGTTGAGCATCAAATATGCATGCGTGCCCTTGTGTGGGGGACAAGAACAAAATACCGAAATGAATGGTAATTTTGCTCTGTTTCTTCAACGCAATGCACAGCCAGATTGCTTTGATATGCAGCAGGTGCAAAGCTGAGAAATTAAAGTCAGGCTACTGTTTTTGATTTCGCATTTAGACTGTGATGAGAGGAAGGGAAGGGAAGGGATTAGGCAACATTGTGCCTAATCAGACTCTAGATGGGATGCTACATTCATGTTAGCATTTGTACCTACATAAAATCATAAAATTCTCATGTGGGTTTTTTTTTCCTTAGAGAGAGAGAGAATATATACTATCTGTATTGCTGTGAAAGTTCACTAATAACCAACAAAAAAAGGGCAAGTAAATCAAAGGTTGAATTTTTGTATTTTCCCCATATGTGCTCATTTATTACTTAGATTTGTATGCCGCCCCTCTCCCAAGACATGAGTAACAATCGGAGGAAGGGATTCCTTGCTACTTGGATTAAAATGGACCTTCATCTGGAAATTAATAATACACTAAAATGAAACTGTTCTAGCCCCAAGCACTGCCACAAACACACAATACGGCTTTCCCTTCCCGCTTTCCCTTTCTTTCCTTTTTAAAATTCCTAATGAAATAAAAAATGCAGGTTGTTTTGTAATGACAAATGGGTGTAGGTGCTTCATTGATCAAATTGTCCCCTCCCACAACATCTGTGTAACTGCTGTCTTGTAAATCGGCAAACAGAATGCAATGAGCATTCAATGAGGAATCAGACATTTTGTTTACAGATAAACGTGCCATGACATTCCTCCATTGCTTTTCTCTTTTCCCCCAACATTGGCAATAACTGGATGGATGGGTGGATGGATGAAATAAGCATATGGAGTTATGTTTTTCACCATGTCGCGCAATTCTAATTTCATGGACATTTTCTAAAATTAATTGCATAGGAAATTCAAATCAAGTAAACCTAAGCATAGCCCATAAAATAATCTGCTACAACGTCCTTCCTGTCAATGACTACTTCAGATTCAACCACAGCAACACACGATCAACAACAGATAGAAACTTAAAGTAAATCACACCAAACTCGACTGCAAGAAATACGACTTTAGTAACCAAGTAGTTAATGCATGCAACTCACTACCAGACTTTGTAGTATCATCACCTAACCCCCAAAACTTTACCCCCTTAGACTATCCACTCTTGACCTCTTCTGATTCCTAAGAGGTCAGTAAGGGGTGTGCATAAGTGTACCAGCGCGCCTTCTGTCCCCTGTCCTAATGTTTCTCTCTTACTAGTAGCATGTATATAAACATTGTTATATCTTTGTATACTACCAATACGTACTTGACAAAAAGAAATAAATAAAAATAAAAATAAATTATCTATTGAAATGGTCAACATTTTGTGGGCAAAATGTGGAAAACATTTGTTCTGGTTGCTTATTGTTGCTGACAAATAATATCCAAAGGTTGCCATTTAGGGTTAAATTCTCCTCAAAAGATCAACCTAAATACCATTATTGGGAGGGGAATGTAGCTGATTCAGAGATTAAGTGGATGGAAATGGCTTACATCTAACACAACCTTCAGGCCCAAACCCAAATGTGACACTGTGAGATCCAGTGTCCCGTGTCCATATTCTGACCTAAGCTTCCTGATTAAATAATACGGCACAAAACGATGTCCCCAAAACTTATATTATTTTAATGGCAGGTAATTATTTTCATTGCCAACCATAATAAGTCCCAACACTATGCACTATTTATTGAATACTTAACAGCCTTTTGGGGAAAGGCAGATAAGCACACAAACTTTAATCTTCCTTGACAAAGTCCAAGGACCAATTAGCAAGAAACCTGGCCAAACAGAAACAGCGTCCGAGCTAGAATCACACTATTTGAATGAAGTTGTTTCCTGCGACAAACCCTTCCATGTGCTCCATTATATAGCCTATGGGAGGGGCCAATTATCTCTAAGCCTTACTCTAGAGTAACCATTCTCCTCTGTAACTATTCTTGCCTTTTGGCAGCTCTGTGCATGAGTGCATTGAGAAGAGGCTGCCCCTCTTCCTCTCCCTCGCTCATATCAGCCTCTGGAGGCTCTGGAGTTGGGACAGACCTTCCATATGGTTCAGGTGGATCCCTGCCTCTGGCATCGAGTCTTCTCCAGATCCCAGGTCTGGCCCAGGTTTCTCCCCAGCCTCCTCACTGTCCGAATCTGCTGTCAGCTCTGCAAGCCACTGGTGGACCACAACAGTCCAATTCTTTATTGGCTTACTCCTGATTGACAGAATCTTGCCAGGCTAAAGCTATAACTTTCTAACCGACTAGGATATATATCTGGGGAGGGGGCAGTGAGGGTAGTAAGCTTATGCACTATTTATTGAATACTTAATAGTTTTTTGTATTGTCCTTCCTTCTCTAGTACCTTAGTATGATCCTTAATTACTTTTAAAATAGCAAATAATTAAATAGTATGTTTTTACTCATAAATGCTTTAAGCACTTTAATCATTATCTAGAACTGATCTTTTATAGCAATTAAAGAAAATTGAGCTACTTGCCTAATCTGTTACCATGCTGAACCTTGTGGGTTCAGTACAAAACCTTAAAATGTTACTGTGCTCCTCAACAAATCATGCTTAATATCGTTTGTCCTTTTTGTGGCTATTCAAATAATGTGACTTAATCAACTGAAAAAGAGTCCAAGCATCTATTTGAAAACTTATCCTGGCTCCAATCCTCCCCCGCAGGGAGGCGGAACCAATTAAGATGTTCCTCCCCAGACGCCTGATGGATCCAGATGGTTTTCAGAAGGCGCTTGGGGTTCTTCCAGATACACTCGTCCGCAGTTCGGCAGAGTCTCTGGCTGAGGCCTGGAACAAGGCTGCAGCGGAGGCCCTTGACCGAATTGCGCCGCTGCGACCTCTCCGTGGCGCTAGACCCCGTAGAGCTCCATGGTTCAACGAGGAGCTCCGGGAGTTGAAGCGCCAGAAGAGACGTCTAGAGAAGCGATGGAGGAAGAGTAAGTCCGAATCCGATCGAACACTTGTAAGAGCACATGTTAAGACTTACAAAGTGGCGCTCAAGGCGGCAAGATGCGCATATCATGCCGCCTTGATTGCATCGGCGGAATCCCGCCCGGCCGCTCTGTTTAGGGTAACCCGCTCCCTTCTTAATCAGGGGGGTTGGGGAGCCCTTACAGAGTAGTGCCGAGGACTTTAACACGTTTTTCGCTGATAAAATCGCTCGGATCCGGGCGGACCTCTACTCCAATTGTAAAACAGAGTCGACTGACAACGAGTCAGTCGAGGTGACTGGGGCTAAACGTCTTTGTCCATCTGTCTGGGAGGGGTTTGACTTGGTGACACCTGATGAAGTGGACAAGGCCATTGGAGCTGTGAGTTCCGCCACCTGTTCTCTGGATCCGTGTCCCTCTTGGTTGGTTTCGGCCAGTCGAGAGGTGACACGGAGCTGGGCCCAGGAGATTGTCAACGCCTCCTTGGGGAGGGGATCCTTTCCGGCCCTTTATAAAGAGGCACTTGTGCGCCCCCTCCTCAAGAAGCCTTCCCTGGACCCAGCCATGCTTAATAACTACCGTCCAGTCTCCAACCTTCCCTTTATGGGGAAGGTTGTTGAGAAGGTGGTGGCACTCCAACTCCAGCAGTCCTTGGAAGAAGCCGATTATCTAGGTCCTCAGCAGTCTGGATTCAGGCCCGGCTACAGCACGGAAACTGCTTTGGTCGCGTTGATGGATGATCTCTGGCGGGCCCGGGCCCGGGGCTTGTCCTCTGTCCTGGTGCTTCTTGACCTCTCAGCGGCTTTCGATACCATCGACCATGGTATCCTTCTGCGCCGGCTGGAGGGGTTGGGAGTGAGGGGCACTGTCCTTCAGTGGTTCTCCTCCTACCTCTCCGGTTGGTCGCAGTCGGTGTTAGTGGGGGGTCAGAGGTCGACCTCTAGGTTTCTCCCTTGTGGGGTGCCTCAGGGGTTGGTCCTCTCCCCCCTGCTATTTAACATCTACATGAAACCGCTGGGTGAGATCATCCAAGGGCATGGGGTGAGGTATCATCAATACGCCGATGATACCCAGTTATACATCTCCACCCCATGTCCAGTCAACGAAGCAGTGGAAGTGATGTGCCGGTGCCTGGAGGCTGTTGGGGCCTGGATGGGTGTCAACAAACTCAAACTCAATCCAGACAAGACGGGGTCTTGCCTCCCAAGGACAATTCCATCTGTCTGTCCATTACCCTTGGGGGAGAAACATTGACCCCCTCAGAGAGGGTTCGCAACTTGGGCGTCCTTCTCGATCCACAGCTCACATTAGAGAAACATCTTTCAGCTGTGGCGAGGGGGGCGTTCGCCCAGGTTCGCCTGGTGCATCAGTTGCGACCCTATTTTGACCGGGAGTCACTGCTCACAGTCACTCATGCCCTCATCACCTCGAGGTTCGACTACTGTAACGCTCTCTACATGGGGCTACCTTTGAAAAGTGTTCGGAAACTTCAGATCTTGCAGAATGCAGCTGCGAGAGCAATCATGGGCTTTCCCAAATATGCCCATGTCACACCAACACTCCGCAGTCTGCATTGGTTGCCGATCAGTTTCCGGTCACAATTCAAAGTGTTGGTTATGACCTATAAAGCCCTTCATGGCACCGGACCAGATTACCTTAGGAACCACCTTCTGCCGCACGAATCCCAGCGGCCAGTTAGGTCCCACAGAGTGGGTCTTCTCCGGGTCCCGTCAACGAAACAATGCCACTTGGCGGGACCCAGGAGAAGAGCCTTCTCTGTGGTGGCCCCGGCCCTCTGGAACCAACTCCCCCCAGAGATTAGAACTGCCCCTACCCTCCTTGCCTTTCGTAAGCTACTCAAAACCCACCTCTGCCGCTAGGCATGGGGGAATTAAGACTTCTTCTCCCCCTAGGCTGATACAACTATATGTATGGTATGTTTGTACGTATGCTGGTTTTATACATTAAGGGGTTTTAAGTTAGTTTTTAGTATTGGATTTTTACTGTATATTGTTCATGTATATTGTTCATGACTGTTGTTAGCCGCCCCGAGTTTTCGGAGAGGGGCGGCATATAAATCCAATAAATTGAATTGAATTGAATTGATCGGTAAGCCACTACCAACCAGTCACATGACCTGTAAGACACACACCCCGGTCACATGACCATCAAGCCACACCCACACAATAAGCCATGGCGATAGTGTGGCAGTAAAAATTTTGCAGCTCTTCACTGCTGAGAATGTCTGGAGTTTGGCTAATCTGAATCTGATCCGTCTCCCAACCAGCTCAGGATTAACACGATCTCTTAATCCAGGCCTCTTTCCAAAGAGATTTAGTGCACATCCCTGAGAAAACTCTGGGTTGCCAAAACTCCTGTCCATCCAGTTGCATCACATTATCTATGATTAGCTATTATAGAACCTGCATGTCTTAGACAGATCAGTGTGTATTTGAAATATTTATTGTTAAGCAAGAAATGTTCCACTCCTTAGCATTTATGGAAGAAACTTCTATCTTTCTCTATCCCCAACAGGGCAGAGAGCGAGAGAGAAAGACCACCATTTTATGCCATTTTATGCAATTAACACCTTTGCAATTAACAATTGGTAGGTACACTGCCTGAAGCTTTCTTTTCTCTGGTGTAATATAAACTTAAAATTAGGCTAAGGACTGCCTGGAATCTTAAGAGTATTCTTAGTTTCAGTGTTCCCAAATTTGAGCATGAGTTAAAATATGGTCATGGGTTGTTTTTTTTAAGCACTTCATTTAATGGGTCCTATATTTACTATTTCAAACCACTTCTCATTGTTTTAGCTGGCTTCTGAAACTTCTTAGGGTGATTAAATTTCTATAAATACAACACTCCACAGTATGGCTATGGAATTGGACAGTTGCCATGGAGAAAATGGTGTGTACATTTTAAGCAGGTATTTAGCTAGTTATTGCAAATGTGGTAATTTTTCCTAAACATTGGCTGGTCATTCCAATTGACATTGCAATAAAATGTGTTAAACGTGTTTTTCTCCATAGCTATTTGCTTAGCATATTGCATAAGGTGTATCAATCCTTGGCGAATATTTGTGCAAAATTAAACTCTTCATTTTATCTATGTACATAAAAGATTGATACCTACTCAATAGATAGATTTGGTGGGCTCTTGATAGGTTCATAAACAATCAGAGTTGGATCTTGGTGCACTAAGAAAACAACTCAATGAATTTCTTTCCAGTTGATTTCCTAATTGGCTTGCCAATATTCTTGGCAAGTATTCAGAAAAATAATTATTTTCACAATGAATTCTTTAATGAGTTGGACTGTTGAAATAAGTATACTTTAACAATTAAATAAGCCGAAATCAGGTTGCTAGATTTGGGTACATCATGTTTAGTGAAAAGGAGGATTAGGGGTCACATGATAGCAGTGTCCTGATATCTCAGGGGTTACCACAAAGAAGAAGGAGTTAACCAATTCACCAAAGTACTTGACATCAAGGCAAGAAGTAACAGGTGGAAACTAATCAAGGAGAGAAGCAACCTGTGTTGTGGTTCAGCCTGAGGCTGTTCAGGGACCGGCTGCGTCTCTGCTGGCTCCATGCCCGGAGGAGGATGACAGCGCAGAGGAGGGGGCTGAACAGTCGGACGGGGGAGAGGAGAGTCAGGAATGGGATGAAGGAGAACAGCATGAGAGCCCCGGGGGGGCTCTCCCCAGCCAGTAGCTTGGAGTCATTAGGTGATGACGCACAATCTGTCATTGACATGAGACAGAGACGTTCAGAGCAATGAAAGGAGCAGTTAAGGAAATATTATCACCATTGAATTAGAAACAGCTGGGTTTGGGTGTGGTCCTCATCAGCAGGGTTTAAAAGGCAGGCAAGGCCTTGAAGCCATGTGGAGTGTTATCAATTGGAGTTGCGGTGATCTGTTTTGATTCTCAGCGTCTTTGATCTTGGCTTGTGGCCTCACAGCCTGGAAGACTTGTGGGAGGCGTCTGTTTGCTATCTACAGCTTCGTCTTGGCAGCAAGAATCTGGTATTGCTTCATGGACTATTCCCTTCGTGTATATATTTGAAGTTCCAGCGTTTTTCCTGTTTGTAAGGACATTTTCTGTTACCTGTGTTTTCCTTGAATTATATAAACTGCCTTTGCCTTTTACCAGTGTGTCTGGCTTCTCTTTTTGGGTTGGTATTGGCTTCTGGAGTGACCCAGACAGAACAACCTAGAACTAAGGAGAAATTTCTTGACAGTTAGAACAATTAATCAATGGAACAGTTTGCCCCCAGAAGTTGGGAGTGTTTCAAAAATGGAAGTTTTAAAGAAAAGATTGGACAACCATTTGTCTGAAATGATACAGGGTTTCCTGCCTAAGCCGGGGGTGGGACTAGAAGACCTCCAAGGTCCCTTCTAACTCTGTTATTCTGTATTCTGTAAACGGGGAGTTTTTTCTTGTTTCTTTCCTCCATAGCTTCCAGGTATATCTGGCACATCTTCAGCCATCTTTCTTCCCTTGACATGTCTTTCTATACTAAGTTTAGGGCTCTTCTCTTTAATTATTGGAGAGTTAATCTGTAATGGACAAATGGACAGATTCCTAACTCTCATTGCGTAATCATTTTCCAACAGATTGTCCAGTTGGAAAAATTTAAAAAAAAATCTTCCAGGATGACTCAACGTTCTACTGTATTACAAACATAAAGACTGGTAGTTTGGATTCCAGTGTTTAGGAGAAATATTTTATATTGTATCAATGTACATTTGTCTTACTTTTTTGTGTTAAAGCCTGCGGTTAATAAGAAACAATGCCTGATTTGCTGCTAGAACTTTATAGAAGTTTGTATTTGTTTTTATAAGGCAGCTTTTCTCCAGACATAATAACTCGGTCTCAAAAATCTAGACAACGACTAGATGGCAGGAAAGAGATATGGAAAACAGTCTGAATTTTTTGAGCCTACCTATGTTTTTAGTGGCCTCTTAATTTTACGTGGACCTGATGACTACTGACATCTGTTGAACATTAAGCTAGAATGAATTTTACACTTGAAAAATAAATAAATATTAAACATAATTAGGAATCTGTTTCAACCAGCTATTTGCATACATCTATTTATGCTTTTTTTTAAAAAAAAAATGTATTCATTTTGTGGGGAGACAGGGCTTAAACTGTCAGAGCAAATTCTATCAGCTCCATGTCAACCCGAGTGGTACTTGGGAAACAAAACGGTGCTTATATTTTTGAAATAATTTATTTTTAAAAATAGAATATGTACTTGTAAGTGTGTTCCGGTAGCCTACATATATCTCCTAGTTACTGGGATATAAATAACAAAATGTTGGATTGAAACATAAAATACTGGATTAGAGATCCTAGATTGCATAGCCCCGAGTCTACGGAGAGGGGCGGCATACAAATTTAATAAATAAATAAATAAATAAATTGCACTTGATTTTGATTGTACCTGTGGCATAGGGCCAGTGGTGAGTTGCTACCAGTTCAGACCGATTCACACGAGCCGGTAGCAGAAATTTGGAAATTTGGCCCTGTTTGCCGAACTGGTAGCGTTGGCCAACTTGCCACACCCCCAAACCAGTTCCCCAGTTGCCACTGCTTGAAAGTGACTGGCAACGAATCCTCTGCACATGCTCAAAGGCTTCTGCACATGCGCCGATGGTCAGTACCCGGATGTAACATGCACCCTTCCGAACCGGTAGGGAAGGTAAGAGATACCCACCCCTGTGTAGGGCCAAATGTGTGTCAGAACTAACTGATGGGTATTGTCAGCCTCCACACTGCTAGCTTGCTTTGGCTGCCTTAGAAACACCGGGAGGAGGGAGGTTTAGGTATTTGGGAGGAGGGTGGAAGAAGTGCCGATGTATCCTATTTGAGTTTATGTATCACTAGAAAGGCGAGATTATCAGGAAATCCCCAGCAGGATTTTCAAAGGGAGAAACATAAGGAAATTACCCTAAAATAAAACACACCGTATTTTTCGGAGTATAAGAGGCACCTTTTTCCTCTCTAAAAGAGGCTGATAATTTTGGTGCGTTTTATACTTGAATGTAGCTTTTTTTTCCAGCCCTACCTAGCTGCTAACAATCTTCCCAGTTCTTACCTTACAGGCTTTTTCATTGTTTCTCTCTGCGAAGAATGTTTTCCAAGCCCATAGTATTTGCAGGGTTTTTCCCATTGCTCTACTTGCTCTGAATGTTTCTTTCCAGGTGCCAATGATGTTCCCAGCTCTTATCAGCTTGCAAGTTCTTTCATTGTTACTCTCTCTGAATAAAGTTTTTTTAAAGCCCTAACCAGGGGATAATGGGCTGGCTAAGGATGCTAGCCAGATGAATACCTGGTAAGCAGATTCTTTCCCCTATTTTCCTTCCCAAAAACTAAGGTGCGTCTTATACTCCCCCAAAATATGATAGCTTTTAAAAAAGAAATCTCCAAACAATGATTTTTTTTCCTTTGTCCATATGTTGAAGCTCAGACGATCTTTGCAACATTGGTGTAGGGTCTGCTTGGGCAGAGGGTTGGACTAGATGACCTGCAAGATCCCTTCCAACTATGTTAATCTGTATTGGGCTACAAAGAGCATCTTAGAGAGATGCTAGCCACCAAACATTGTCCATCTCTGTAATTACAAAAATGGGGGGGAGGAATGCACACCCCAATATCACGGCAAGGTTTATCCAAGTGAGTAAAAAATTTTGAGTGTCTTATTTCTTATTTGGTTTGAGAGAGTCTTTATTTTGCCTGCTGTCCTCAGAAGACAATTGCTTCCAGAAATGGAATGGGCTGATTACAATAACTCAGCTTAGAAGCTCCCATCAAATATGATGGCAGGTTATTTGTTTTCTGTCCTGTTTCCTTCACTCACCCACCCCCCAAAAGCCTGTAAAAATATCCCGTGATAGCAAAGACAGAAGGAATGAATTCTTCTCAAATGTATTTACAAATGTGAGAAGCTTTTCAAGTCGTATTTGCATTTCCCTTTTCCCAGCAATGACCTCTATTTTCATAATCCTTCATGGAGTATCATGGGTTTTACAGCTCTTTTCTATCCCTGCTGTTTTTGTTAAATGGTTTTGTGGAGGGCTTGTTTGGTAAGGCATTTGAAAACTCAGATGCTGCATTTAAATATTGTCTTTTCACAGTGATGTTTATTTACACACCGTCTCTTTTCTTCCCACCCTTTGCCCTAACGCTCTACTCCAAGCAATTTTTGCTCTTTCTTGGTCATTGTTAACAAAACCATGAAAGCATGTGGCATTAGCTTGAATGGTAAAGCAGG
Source organism: Erythrolamprus reginae (assembly GCF_031021105.1). Lineage (NCBI taxonomy): Eukaryota > Metazoa > Chordata > Lepidosauria > Squamata > Dipsadidae > Erythrolamprus > Erythrolamprus reginae. The sequence goes on along the minus strand of NC_091958.1, from coordinate 21,239,751 downwards.
GAGGATTACATTCGCTTCCTTGCCCGTGCCCCCCAAAAAGGAAGCGATGGTCAACTGCCTTGGGTGGGAGTTTATGGCAAGGAAATTGCCTGGCAGCTTGACAGCTGGGGAAATAGCTTTGAGTCACTTAGAGGGTGCCATGTCATGGACACTTGCAAAAATCCGAAACTGCTTAGGTTTTTTTTTGCTTCCATGCTTTCTAAATCGATTGCATTTGAAGAGAAGGGCAATTTATATTAGATGTGATGGATTTGCATCTAAATAATCCCCAAGCCAAGAGTGGCAAAGAACAAAGCATGTAGGTGTGATCAAAGAGAGGGAAGCGGGAGGAGGGAGAAGGGGAGAGAATTTGAAGCCCTTGTAGCAGGGCAGGCAGCCTTGTTATGACTAGAGACTAGATGGTTTGTTTAGTGTTTAATGTCACTGTCAGCAGGCAGAACCTAGAGGTTGGGCAAGTTGTGACAGTGGCTTTCTTCATCCAATAGGTTCCACTTGTCATCGACTAATCTAGTTATAAGTCTTCTCTGATGGATTAGATGCAGCACAATAGCCGCCCTTCTGGAGAAGGCAAAGTCCCCACTTATTTCCTCCAGCCTTACTTTGGATCCCACAAGCCTTCAAACTGGTAAATTACTATATCGTTGGCAGCGACGAGTGGGTTTTGAGCTCCGCAGCCCATCATTTTCTGGGAGGTGGCAGGCTTTGGCAGTAGCCTTTGCAATGGAAACAAAATATGCTTTTTGAACTGCTTTACATTTTATCACTTTCTTTGGAGGAGCAAATTTATTTATTTATTTATTTATTATTTGGATTTGTATGCCGCCCCTCTCCGAAGACTCGGGGCGGCTCACAACAAGTGAAAAACAATCCAATACAATCCAATTAATTAAAATATTATAAGTTTAAGAAAATCCCCAATACTAACATACACACATACAGGCATACCATATATAACTTCAACGTGCCCAGGGGGAGATGTTTAGTTTCCCCATGCCCGACGGCAAAGGTGGGTTTTAAGGAGTTTACGGAAGGCAGGAAGAGTAGGGGCAGTTCTGATCTCCGGGGGGAGTTGGTTCCAGAGGGCCGGTGCCGCCACAGAGAAGAGTTTGGGCAGAGTTTGGAAATGGTTGGCTGGATTTGGACCTCCCACAATGTGGCTGATCAGGGAAAGGCAAATGACCATGTGCCATTGTGGCTTAAAATTGCATTGTCCTTTCTAGTAGAATAGAATAGAATTCTTCATTGGCCAAGTGTGGTTGGACACACAAGGAATTTGTCTTTGCTGCATAGAGTCTCTGTGTACATAAAAGAAAAGGTACATTCTTCAAGAATAATGAGGTCCAACACAATGATTGTCATAGAGGTCACAGAAGCAATGAGGAAACAACCAATATTAATAAAAATATTAAGATTGCAAGCAACAAGTTACAGTCATATAGTCATAAGTGGGAGAAAAAGGGTGATAGGAATGACGAGGAAAAAACTAGTAGTAATAGTGCAGACTAACTAAATAGTTTGACAGTGGTGAGGGAATTATTTGTTTAGCAGAGTGATGGCATTTTGGGAAAAAACTGTTCTTGTGTCTAGTTGTGATGTACAGTACTCTATAGTGTTGTTTTGAAGATAGGAGTTGAAACAGTTTATGTCCAGGATGCGAGTTGTCAGTAAATATTTTCACAGCCCTCTTTTTGACCCGTACAGTCTACAGGTCCTCAATGGAAGGCAGGTTGGCAGCAATTGTTTTTTCTGCAGTTCTGATTCTCCTCTGAAGTCTGTGTCGGTCTTGTTGGGTTGCAGAACCAAACCAGACAGTTGTATTGATTGAAGCAGAGTGGGTTCCTCCTGGTTTGTGCTGGTTCGCCTGAACTGGTAGTGACCAGCTGATGACATCACAATGATGTCACTGAACCAGATCAGTCGGTGTCAGTCCATGGCCACTGCCATCTTTTTAAAATTTTTAAAAATATTTTTCCTTTTTGGGGAATTTCTTTTTCCTTGTGAGCATGCACAGAAGCCAAGTTCCAGCACTATGCATACGGTTGCCATCTTTTTTCACAGCTTTTTCTCTCTTTTGGGGGGGGGGATTTTTTGTTACTGCGCATGCATGCACGTGCAAAGCATGGGACCTCACAAGGCACCCCCATGCAGCGTGGGAGGAAGGGAAGTGGTAATCTGGAACCCATCATGGGTTGCAGGACTGCCTTCATCTAACACAACATATCCACATTAATTCTGTTAAATGTATTGAGAGAACCAACCATAGTTTAATTTAATTTTTTTTATGGGAATGTTTTGTGGTTATTGAAATCTCTCACCTTTCATCTCTAATTTCTTCCTGGAAATCAGTGAGAAGTGACACAATTGATATGTTACTGCATTTCTGCAATGGAAAGGGAGTTTCTAGGGGCTGCAGATAAGGCACTTAAGGAGAAGAGCAGGCAGAACTGGAGGCGGAGTTAAGTGCATCACCAACTTAGAATAATTACATTGCCAGAAGCAGTCCAAGTTGAGTTCCCCTTGAATTCTGTTGATGCCAATTCAGTACTGAACTTTAGTGGACTAAATTCTTGAGTATAGACTTGAGTAATCAGTCTTCTGAACTGCAATTTAACATTTGGACTCAGGGAAGGGCTCCTCATCGCTGCCACTACCGGTGCACTTCCCATGGAGCTCCGCAACCCCAACGCACACACACTCACGTCGGCATGAGATTCAGCTCCTGTGCATGCAGCGAAAATCTTACAAGGACACCCGCAAGCGTGATATTTTGACAATTTGTGCAGCAAAAATCGCTGAAATCTTGTTTGTGTGTATGTCCTCGCATGAGACTTGGCTTCTGGTGCATATGCAGATGCCAAATCTCATACGGATGTGCCTGCCCACACGCCCGCTGGTCATTTACGCTACTGGGATGGTGTTCCCCACCATTCTAGTAGCAACCCAATACTGGTCTTGATCCTTTATTCCTGAAAACTATCTATGGTTGACCTATCCAGATTCCTAAGAGGTCAGTAAGGGGCGAGTACAAGTGCACTAGAATGCCTTCCGTCCCCTATCCTATTGCTCTCCTATATATCCTATACCTTTCTTCTATTCCTATATCTCTTCTTCTATTTTTTCATTGATATGTTCTATTACTATATCTTCTTTTCTATTATTTCTTAGATATATTTTACTATGAGTATCTCCTCTATAACCTTCATCATGTATTTTACTATGTGTATATAGATATAGAAACATAGAAACATAGAAGTCTGACGGCAGAAAAAGACCTCATGGTCCATCTAGTCTGCCCTTATACTATTTTCTGTATTTTATCTTAGGATGGATATATGTTTATCCCAGGCATGTTTAAATTCAGTTACTGTGGATTTATCTACCACATCTGCTGGAAGTTTGTTCCAAGGATCTACTACTCTTTCAGTAAAATAATATTTTCTCATGTTGCTTTTGATCTTTCCCCCAACTAACTTCAGATTGTGTCCCCTTGTTCTTGTGTTCACTTTCCTATTAAAAACACTTCCCTCCTGGACCTTATTTAACCCTTTAATATATTTAAATGTTTCGATCATGTCCCCCCTTTTCCTTCTGTCCTCCAGACTATACAGATTGAGTTCATTAAGTCTTTCCTGATACGTTTTATGCTTAAGACCTTCCACCATTCTTGTAGCCCGTCTTTGGACCCGTTCAATTTTGTCAATATCTTTTTGTAGGTGAGGTCTCCAGAACTGAACAAAGTATTCCAAATGTGGTCTCACCAGCATTCTATATAGTGGGATCATAATCTCCCTCTTCCTGCTTGTTATACCTCTAGCTATGCAGCCAAGCATCCTACTTGCTTTCCCTACCGCCTGACTGCACTGTTCACCCATTTTGAGACTGTCAGAAATCACTACCCCTAAATCCTTTTCTTTTGAAGTATTTGCCAACACAGAACTGCCAATACAATACTCAGATTGAGGATTCCTTTTCCCCAAGTGCATTATTTTACATTTGGAAACATTAAACTGCAGTTTCCATTGCTTAGACCATTTATCTAGTAAAGCTAAATCATTTACCATATTACAGACGCCTCCAGGAATATCAACCCTATTGCACACTTTAGAGTCATCGGCAAATAGGCAAACCTTCCCTACCAAACCTTTCCCTATGTCACTCACAAACATATTAAAAAGAATAGGACCCAGAACAGACCCTTGTGGCACACCGCTTGTAACCTGACTCTGCTCAGAATACTCGCCATTAACAATAACTCTCTGATGTCTACGCTTCAGCCAGCTGCAAATCCATTGAACTATCCAGGGATTAAGTCCAATCTTCACTAATTTATCTATCAGCTCTTTATGTGGAACCGTATCAAAGGCTTTGCTGAAGTCCAGGTAGGCAATATCCACGGCACCACCTTCATCCAACACCTTTGTGACATAGTCAAAGAAATCAATGAGATTAGTCTGACATGATTTGCCTTCAGTAAAGCCATGCTGATTTGGGTCCAATAAGTTATTGTTTTTTAGGTGCTGATTTATCCTCTTTTTGAGTAGAGTCTCCATCATTTTAACTACAACTGATGTCAAGCTAACTGGCCTGTAGTTACCAGCTTCTTCTCTACTGCCCTTCTTGTGAATAGGCACAACACTGGCCATTCTCCAATCCTCAGGAACTTCTCCTGTTAACAACGATTGGTTAAACAAATCAGTCAGGGGGGTAGTAATGACAGATCTGAGTTCTTTAAGAACTCTGGGGTGGATGCCATCTGGACCCATTGCCTTATTTATCTTTAATCGTTCAAGTTCTTCTAAGACATCGGCTTCTAAGATCACTGGAGCTGAATCCGTACAGTTGGAAGCAATGCTATATCCCTCTATAGTATTATTTTGTAAGGTGTCTTTTGAGAAAACTGAACAGAAGTAGCTATTGAAATGGTCAGCGATCTCCTTATTCCCATTAATGCATGTATTATTCCCGGTACTAAGCTTCGTGATGCCGCAGTTTTTCTTCTTCTTATCATTAATATATCTGAAGAAGGTTTTATCCCCCTTCTTTACAGATTTGGCAATTTCTTCCTCTTTTGAGGCTTTAGCATCATATATTATCTGTTTCGCCTCCTTCTGTCTCATTTTATACACCTCCCTATCAGCTATACTTCCAGACTCTTTATACCTCCTATAGGCAGCCTTTTTTTCATTGACTACAGCCCTTGCATCATTGCTAAACCATAGCGGTTTCTTCTTCCTTTTACCTTTAGTTATTTGTCTTACATACAGTCCAGTGGCTTTTAAGATGGCCTTTTTTAATACAGTCCACTGGATGCTCGCTCCTGCCATTTTATCCCTCCCCTTTAATTCATTATCTAAATATTCTCCTATTGCATTAAAATTTGTTTTTCTGAAATCCAATACTTTGGTTGCATTATAGGATTGCTCACAATGAGTTTTTACATCAAACCACAAACATAGATGGTCACTGCAACCTAAATTTTCTCCCACCTTGACATCTGAAACCCAATTCCCATTCGTAAAAACTAAATCTAGAATATTCTCCCCTCTAGTTGGTGTCTTAACCAGCTGTGCCAGAGCTGCTCCTGTAAAGGCCTCTACTATATTCTTACTTTTGCATGTAAGGGCACTGGGGATATTCCAGTCAACATCAGGCATGTTGAAATCACCCATAACCACAATATCTCCCTTTACTGCCATTTGGGTAATTTCATCCACCATCTTGTTGTCATATTCCTCGGATTGCCCTGGAGGCCTATAGATCACCCCAATTCTAATGACAGAACCTTCTTTATTTTGCATGCAAATCCAGAGAGTCTCTAGATCTTGACACGTATTTTGAATTAGTGTTGTTTTTAGACTTTCTTTAATATAAATGGCTACTCCACCTCCCCTTCTCTCTATTCTATCCTTCCTATACAGTGTATATCCTGGTATGGATATTTCCCATTCATTAGAATCCTTAAACCATGTCTCAGTTATGGCAACCAGGTCCAAATTATCTCTAGATATTATGGCCACTAATTCACAGAGCTTGTTGCTCAAGCTTCAAGCATTTGTGCACATTACCCGAAGAACATTATTTTCGTTATTAGTTTGCCCCTTATATATACCCACTAAAACCCTCATTGTGTATTGAAGAAAATAAATGAATAAAATAAAATGTATCCTGTGCCAGTATATTTCCTAACCCTCTTCTATAAGATGAAGTTTTCCTTTTATTTTGAAAAATAACTATATTGCAGAAACAACATTAAAAAGCCTTACAGCAGCTTGATTTTCATCAATGTATTCTGGCACAAACTCAGTTCTACTTCAAGTAACCGAAGGATGAAGAGCACCTGTACAGGAGAGAAATCTGCAATAACTTCAGTCCAGCGTGAGGGTAAATAATTTATGAGCCTTCTGTGAGTAGAACTTTCCAAGGAAGCTGCTTGCTCTTCCTAACAGATGCAAACTCTCTTTGGAAAATATAATACGAACAAATGCAGATCAAATAAACAATTGCGGATTAATCCCTTCATCAGTGCTACCTGAAAGTTTAGAATATAATTTTGGGGATCATGCTAATTTTTGATGATCGTGTCTTTGCCTACAAGTCACTCCGATATTTCTCCAGAGATTGATATCTGCTGGCACTCGAGCTGTTTCCATAGCTCAGCTCCAACATGCATATGTGCACCAGCCAGCTGATTTTTGGCTTGCACAGATTCTCTTGAAGGGCGTTTTTGGCTTCCAGAGAGGCTCTTGATGAAGGAGAGCGCTTTTGCCCTTCGCCGGCTCCAGGGAAGCCTTTGGACCTGGGGAGGGCAAAACATGAGCCTGAGACCAGAAGAAGGTAGGAAACAGGACATTTCCGGCCTCCGAGGGGGCTCCAGGGGGCAGGGGAAGCTGTTTTTGCCCTCCCTAGGCATTGAATTATGGGTGTGGGCACTCACACATGCATGATAGCCGATGTCCACACTCTTTCACAATCGAGGAAAAAAAGGTTCACCATGACTGCATTAGACTGAATTTCCATTGAATGGAGACATTTTAAAAAGTTGGATAAACCTAAACAATACTAATCATCTAACATAGTGACAAGTTTTAGAGTCACTAGGAACACTTAACTAAGAATGCATAGCTTGTTCAAATCTTGTTCCAAGCTGGGTTTTATTTCTATTTAACTTCCAGGTTTTTTTTAATAAACAACAATGGATTGGTCACCATTCAAGTTCCATCTTTTTAGTCAAATCATGAAGAGACCTAGAAAGTCTTGCATCTGATTTTTATTTATTTGATTTTTATTTATTTTATTTTTATTTATTTTATTTTTATGCCACCCTTCTCCTTAGACTCAGGGCGGCTTACAACATGTTAGCAATAGCACTTTTTAACAGAGCCAGCATATTGCCCCCACCTTGGAAGGATGGAAGGCTGAGTCAATCTTGAGCCGGTGATGAGATTTGAACCGCTGACCTACAGATCTACAGTCAGCTTCAGTGGCCTGCAGTACAGCACTCTACCTGCTGCGCCACTCCGGCTCATTTTCCATTTATCTTGCTGTCTCAGACATAAAGAAAAGACAAATGATTTGCTAACTTCATAGAAGAAGATTCTTAAGAAATATTTAGTAGCGGATGTTCCAAGAATGGCTGTTTATAATGCATTTCTTTATTGACGAATGTCCTCCTTATAGGCCCTGCATTTGTAATTTCTTCTCATATTAATTATGAGCCTAACTTTCTATTGGTTTCAACTATTTCTTCAAACAAACAGTAGGTTTAATTGTCCCAATGGTCTTTTTAAAGGAAGCAATTGGACCTTATTGTTTCTTTAGAAGACGTTTCACTTCTCATCCAAGAGGCTTCTTCAATTCTGGCAGGATGATGGGGAATGGAAGGATTTATACTCCTTGCAGACAGCTGGTCATTTGCATCCTTTTAATTTAGAGGGATGTTGAGTTGCCCTCAGTTTCGCCTGAGTGGTGTTCCCGGCTCTTGTAGCCTGCAATGTTTTTCCTCTGGAAATCCATTCCTATTCCCACACCATTCAAAGGGTGTTTGTCTCAAATTGTGTAGCTAAATGTCTGTAGAGATTCTTAACGATCCAGGTCATGGTTGTCCCAAAGGTGCTTTTTCAGGAGGCAACTGGACTTCCTTGTTTTTCTTTTGAAGATGTCTGACTTCTCATCAAAGAAACTTCTTCGGCTCTGACAGTATAGTGGGGAGTGGAGCGTCCAATTGCTTTTCCCCCATCTTCTCCATAATTCTGCTGAATCCATTGGGGTTTACTCTCTAGTAAACACAGGAATGAAACCTAATAACGTTTAACCCAATTTTAATCATCATATGCTATATTTGTTAGATTTTATGCCATAGAGTGCTATATTAAATGAACCTCCAACTGATTAGAGATATTAACTTTAGTACCAGCTTCATTGAGATCTAAGAAAATACTAATCCTTAATTGATTTACTTTTTGATTAATATACTAGAGATGTCATTTCTTCATTTCTATTCATGGAATTTGAAAAAAAATATTGAACAGTGAGATTTCCTATTCAGGGGAGGCAGAGTTTAGAATGGGAGAAAAGCTTCCTACAATAAGCTAAACATAGAACAAAATGCAAAATGCTTCCATTGAGATATATAATATTTGAAAGTTTAATTCATTTTTCCAGTGTATAAGACAGGAGGCTATTAAATTTTTAAAGCAGTGTTTTTCTGAAGCCTTTCCTTTATGAGGGTCTTCTTTATAAAGGTAAATGGTTCCTTTTTGCCGAATCAAATGCATATTTGAAAGAAATTAAGTTAATGTTTGACAATACAAGGTAGACTGGATAGGGAAACGGTTTTTATTTTGCATTGCAATAACCATATACACCTAAATCAATAGCTATGGAGGTGGAAATAAAAGAATCTGGCAATAATATAACGTAATTGCAGAAAATGAAATATAGCAAGATTGGGTGATGGGAGCATAGAGGAAGTAAACTACAAAAAGATATGGATTGTAATAATGACATTTCATTAAAAAAGGGGGAGGACTGCAATTGAATAACCAGTAAATTCTGTTTCTTATAATAACACAAGATGAGTTAAAGTTGGCCACTTCTTAAGATAAAACATTTTTGGGGGTCATTGTCTTATATTACCCAGTGGTCTTATTTTTAAAATCTCCCAAGCAGTGCTGGAGAAGGAGTGAACATGTTTAGAAAAAGAATGCATTTTAGAAGTAGATATAGCTGTAGAATTTGTTTAATTTTTTTTCTAATGCTTTCCACATTAAAGTTTGGTCCAATTAGTTTTTGCAATGCTTTGCCATTTTCTTAAAAGATCTACAGTATGTGAAAATATGTTTTCCCAGCAATGCAAGTCAAAAGTCCTTTTAACTGAAGATAAACCTGACTTCCACAGCAGTATGCAAAGCCCAGTTCTTATACAAAGTTAAATTACACCGAATGGGAGGACCATTACCTGAAGAAATTTGACTGTTTTTTAATAAATCATAAAACAATTATTAGTTTATCTATCTGTCTGTCTGTCTGTCTGTCTGTCTGTCTGTCTGTCTGTCTGTCTGTCTATCTATTTAGATTTGAATGCGCCCCTTGGGCAACAGCTCATCTACAGAAGAATGGCTATGATCTATTCTTAGCTTAATCAGAACAAGGATGGACAATATGTAGCTTTCTTGTTCGTCTGCATTTTTCATCAGCCTTCGTCATGCTGGTTAAGAGTAAATTTAACTTAGTCTGGAGATAACACATTATACATCCCTTTAAGATAAATATCTTTATATGATTGCTGAATCAGATCAATTATCACTCTATTCCAGGATTCTGGATGGATAGATTTCCTTCTAGAATACCATGCTGGATCAAACTTCTGGCCCACTTAGTCCCACAGCTGGTTCTGTGGGCCAACCAATTCCACAAGGAAATCCAACAGTCTCAAAATACACAAATGTCCTTCAAAAGACACATTGTCATCAGATTAGGGGACCATCTCCTGCCGCATACCTCCCAGAGACCTATAAGACTGCACAAGGTTGGCCTTCTCCGGGTCCTGTCAACTAAGTAATACAGGCTGGTGGGACCGTGGGGGAGGGCCTTCTGTCTGTAACTGCTTGAAGAAGAACTCTGCTAATGGTATTGTAAATTCATCTGTTATTATGTTTATAAAGAAGTTATTGAATCCAGTTGAATCAGTCACCTGTGTGTGCTTATGATTTCAAATATTTCAACAAACTTTGATAGAAATTAATCAAGAAGAGAAACAACCCAGACTTAAGGAAAAATTAAGGAGAATCATTTATCAGTGGAATAACTTGCTTCCAGAAGTTTTGGGTGCTCCAACAATGGAAGTTTTTAAGAAGAGATTGGACAAAATTATATAAGTTCTCCTGCTTATGCAGAGTGTTGGATGAAAGATCTCCAAGGTTCCTTCCAACTTTTTAATTCTGTTATTCTGTTATCTACTTGTCAAATATAATAATTGCCCCATCTCCCTTTAATGTTAGCAAATCACTTTCCTTATAACATCCACTTGAAATACGCACAGTTAATGATGGAGCCTCTGCAAACAGGCGTAGCCTTTTTAATATTTTACTTATTATGATCTGATTCCTACCAGTTATTGGTGTTCATGATTTCTTTGCAGTTCATTTGCTTTAATAGGAGGCAGATCAAACTCTGTCGAACAAATTGAAGCAATTCTTGCAGTTTCATTTTTTTTAAAAGAAAGGGAATAATGCTAACACTTTCCATCTGCTTCCTTTCTCTTGCCGCATCAAACCAACATGTGAATTCAGTGAAGCAAAACTTATTTTCAAAAATACTTATTAAATCAATACCTCCTACTATCGACTCATAGCGATACCATTACCTATGAGCAATCTAGCAAGAATTGTATGCCATTATGATGATGATTGTTGTAATTGCTATAGTATTTTACTACCATGACCTGTAGTTTGCTTGCAAAATTATGTTTGGCCAAATATTATTATACTGTATTTATTTCCATTTAGAGAGGAGACCTGCTATTCACTCAAATGGAATCATTTTCATCTGCAAAATTAAAGATGTATGATGAAAATGCACTACTGGTATCCATCTTGATCTGTGATATGAGATGTTCATCTAACATGACTGATGAATGGACAAAAGACCAACAAATTATGTGGGTGTGTGTTTATGGATCCAACATCTGAAGACACACATATAAGAGTTCACTCTTAATCTATTGTTTATTGCATATTATTAGCTTAGCATTTAGCATTGAGGCTTATATACTGCCTCTTAACGCTTTACAATGTGGAGCATTGTTGACATATTGCCCTCAACAATCTAGGTTCTCATTTTACCACCCTTGGAAGGAATTATTGACCCCCTCGGAGAGGGTCCGCAACTTGGGCGTCCTCCTCGATCCACAGCTCACATTAGAGAACCATCTTTCAGCTGTGGCGAGGGGGGCGTTTGCCCAGGTTTGCCTGTTGCACCAGTTGCGGCCCTATTTGGACCGGGATTCACTGCTCACAGTCACTCATGCCCTCATCACCTCGAGGTTCGACTACTGTAACGCTCTCTACATGGGGCTACTTTCGAAAAGTGTTCAGAAACTTCAGATCGTGCAGAATGCAGCTGCGGGAGTAGTCATGGGCTTCCCCAGGTATGCCCATGTTACACCAACACTCCGCAGTCTGCATTGGTTGCCGATCAATTTCCGGTCACAATTCAAAGTGTTGGTTATGACCTTTAAAGCCCTTCATGGCATCGGAGCAGAATATCTCCGAGACCGCCTTCTGCCGCACGAATCCCAGCGACTGATTAGGTCCCACAGAGTGGGCCTTCTCCGGGTCCCATCAACTAAACAATGTCGGTTGGTGGGCCCCAGGGGAAGAGCCTTCTCTGTGGAGGCCCCGACTCTCTGGAACCAGCTCCCCCCAGAGATTAGAACTGCCCCTACCCTCCTTGCCTTCCGTAAACTCCTTAAAACCCATCTTTGTCGTCAGGCATGGGGGAACTGAGATATCTCCCCCGGGCCTATACAATTTATGTATGGTATGTTTGTATGTATGTTTGCTTAATAATGGGTTTTTTAAAATATTTTAAATTTTAAATTATTAGATTTGTCATGAACTGTTTTATTGTGTTGTGAGCCACCCCGAGTCTACGGAGAGGGGCGGCATACAAATCTAATTAATAATAATAATAATAATAATAATAATAATAATAATAATAATAATAATAAAAGATTAAGTCAACCTTGATAAAACTCCAGGCTTCTAGGCAGAGTTTCCCCAAAAAACTGCACTTTAACCACTGCGCTACCAGGATTCTAATGTTACTAATTGTTATTACTTTGGTGTTTTAGTATTTTAGGGGTGTGTTTATAAAAAAGATTTTCTAATTTATAAATTACATTTATTTAATGTTTAGTTCATTATCTTTGGGGTTTTTTTAGCCTTCCTTATTTACTTCTGGGTGGGCTCATCACTGATCCAAAGGTTCTACTGGACCTTTTGAGTGGTTCAACAAAAAGAAAACAGAGACTGTGATGATGCAAATAAACCTTTACCTATTTTTAATGTGCATTGCACATTCAACACATATAAGAGAAGGAGACAGGGCTTTGATATTATGGTTATGGTTGCCTATAATTGCCTCCTTCAGATATCCCTGCCTGAAGAACACATCTAGCAGTTCATTTCTCCTATGTGTCAGGCACGCTTCCATTCAAAGTCCAGAAAAGAAAACCCCCAACTCTACATTGCCCCCAACAATCTGGGTCCCCATTTTACCTACCTCGAAAGAATGGAAGGCTGAGTCAACCTTGAGCCGGTGGTGAGATTTGAACTGCTGAACTAAGCTAGCAGTTAGCTGAAGTAGCCTGTGGTGCTGCACTCTAACCACTGCGCCACCCCAGATTGTGAGTTTTTGGGAGAAATCCCTTCAACAATCCAGATCCTCACCTTCTTGAAGTCTATGTAAACCACATTCTTTACCAGGCACTGGTGTAGGGTAGTGGACCCTAGGGAGCATGGTTGGGGCATCCTGAGATGGAGGGAGACTCCAGATTTTTATTTTTAGTTTATTTGTTTTTATAGTTTGATTGCTGTCAGGTCTCCCCGGGATGTCCTAAATTTGTTCTAATCTAAGAACAATGAATCCATTAGAACAGCTCACCTCCAGAAATTGTGGATGCTCCATCAGTGGAAGTTTTCAAAAACAGACTGGACAAGCATTTCTCTCAATTCCTAAGAGGTCAGCAAGGGGCGTGCATAAGTCCACCAGCGTGCCTTCCATCCCCTGCCCTAATGTTTCTCTCTTACTAGTATCATGTATATAAACATTGTTATATCTGTAGATTGTTCTGAGTTCGGGTTTTACCCCATGTAATATTTTGAGTGTCTTTGTGACGTTTCGGCAAAATCACATTGGTCGTTATTGGAAATTATTGGCTTCGTGCTGCTTTGAATATGGTTTGTTTGCAACTGCCATTTGTTCTTTATAAATAGTAGTGGGGGTGGAGTTGTGGTTTAAATGTTGCAAGTAGATTGGGTGGCTGTGTTTTAATGATTTGATTGGTTGGCGGAATCACATTCAGTTAGATGATTGACATGGTGATGATTATGATAGGTTTTTTTGTTAGGGCTGGCTTCCAAATTTCTAGTGTCATCACGTTTATTCATATTGAGGGGGTGTTTTTCTATTTCTATGGCTTGATTATTCTTTTGCATAGGTGTTCTGTTTTGGAGATTAATTTAGTTTTTTCGAAGTCAATTTCGTGTCCTGTTTTTTTAATCTGTTGGAAAAGGGAGGAAGTTTTTTCTTCTTTTTTGACTGCATTTTAATGTTCTACAATGCATTTATTCTTCTATTGGTTTGTCCAATGTATGTGGTTGTGCATGTTTTGCATGGTATTTCATAGATTCCTTGGTTTTCAAGTTGGATTTTTGTCTTTTGGGTTTCTTAAAATATTGGATATTGTTATATCTTTGTCTACTACCCACATGTACCTGAGAAAACAAACAAACAAATAAATTTTTTTCCCTGGAATTATATAGGACAGTGATGGCGAACCTATGGCATGGGTGCCACAGGTGGCATGCGGAGCCATATCTGCTGGCATGGGAGCCATTACGCTAGCTCAGCTCCAATGTGAATGTTGTGTGTGTCAGCCAGCTGATTTTTGACTTGCATAGAGGCTCTGGGAAGGCATTTTTGGCTTCCAGAGAGCCTCTGGGGGGATGGGATGGGGCATTTTTATCCTCCCCCAGCTCCAGGGAAGCCTTTGGAACCTGGGGAGGGCAAAACATGAGCCTACTGGGCCCACCAGAAGTTGAGAAACAGGCCGTTTCCAGCCTCCAGAGGGCCTCTGGGGGTGGTGGAAATTGTTTTTGCCCTCCCCAGGGATTGAATTATGGCTGTGGCACTTGCGCATTGACAATATCATACCCCCCATGCTCTTTCAGCACCCAAGGAAAACATGGTTCGCCTTCACTGATATAGAGTCTTCTGCTTGAATTGGAGACCTCCAACCCTATTGATTGATTGATTGATTGATTGATTGGATTTGTATGCCACCCCTCTCCACAGACTCGGGGCTGCTAACAACAGTAGTAAAACAGCATATAACAATAATCCAATACTAAACCATTATTATAAAAATCAATCATACATACAGACATACCATGCATAAAATTGTAAAGGCCTAGGGGGAAAGTGTATCTCAATTCCCCCATGCCTAGCGGCAGAGGTGGGTTTTGAGCAATTTATGAAAGGCAAGGAGGGTGGGGGCAATTCTAATCTCTGGGGGGAGTTGGTTCCAGAGGGCCGGGGCCGCCACAGAGAAGGCTCTTCCCCTGGGCCCCGCCAAGCAACATTGTTCGGTTGACAGGACCTGGATAAGACCCACTTTGTGGGACCTAACTGGTCGCTGGGATTTGTGCAGCAGAAGGCGGTCCCTGAGGTAATCTATGCTTAATAGTTTCTAAGATGAGCAGCCATACATTTTTTCCAAAATAAGTAAAATAAATAAATACCCCCCTACTTCCCCCCACTCCCGGTCTGCTGGGGAAGCACAAGATAATGTTCTGTCTATAGAATTCCAACCGTTGCAAAGGAAAAAAAAATTCCCATTGTCAACAACACAAAAGTAGTGGCCTTTTTTTTTTCCTGAGCCACTTGTAAATCAAAGTCTTTCAGGGTGAAAGCAAACAATCAGCTTATTTCTCTCCTGCTTTGTTCCACCAAGCTGGGCTTTAAAAGATATTGCTTTAATGAGATGGAGAAAGCACTTTTTTTTTTAATTAAAAAGAGGAACAAACTCCCTCTATCAAACCTGCACCCCTCTGAGCTTAAGTATCTCTTCTAACTCAAGCCTGGCTGATAAACTCTTAAGGTGTGAGGACAACCCCATTTGATCTTTAAGCGTCTGCAGTATCTTTTTCATGCAAGCTCATTCCTTCGACTTAATTAAAACCTAGTTCACTCTTTTATTCAATTTATGAGTCCTAGCCAGTAGGATTAAGCGATTACAGGCAAAAAGCTCCATTTGTGAAACACTCATAAGCTGAGGCTATTTGGCTGTTCAGCTGTACTCCATTAAATTAATAAGGAATGAACCTGATCCATTATGAATATAGCAATAGGGTGTCGGGTCACTGCTTCGTTCCTGGCATGCTCTCCTTAGAGAAGGTTTGCGTAGGGGGAGAAATAAAAAGGTTGTGCTTATATTCCTTCCATTGGAATTCTGCAAAAGGGAACTACATAAATTACCCTAAAGATTTCAGAGGGAGGAGGGAGTTAGAAACTTAACCATTTGTGTGTAAGAATAAGACTCTTAAAACACCATTAGCATTCAGTTGTATTTACCTTTGTGCAGCGCACATGAAAACCAAATTCAACAATCTCTGCTAATTGGTATTCTCCTTGTGCGATCAAGCTGTGGTTCATTTTCCCTGCTAGTCATAATATTTATGGACTGCAATTATTCTATTGCAAATCCAAGTATAAATGGAATGAATAAGATAGTGTGTTTCAAAAGAGTTGGAAATGAGAGGGGAAGAATGAGACAAAGGGAGAGATCCTTGTAGATACATTAATAGGGGTGAAAATGGTCCATCAACAGCTTTTTTTTTTTTAAGAACTAATCACATTTTCCAGCTCAGTTTAATTTAATAAGAAATACTTTCAGTTATGCATCTACTGAACAATTGATCTTCCAAGAATTCTGTCATAGTGCCATAAAATTAACAGCCTAGAGTGGTTTTTGAACATTAGATTTCTAAGTACATTTTAGCATCCCGCTAAAAATAAAATGCAAATTTCATGTGAGTAAATTTGCTCCAATTTGGCCTGTCAGTATCAAATAGTGCAGTCCTAAAATAGATTTACTTCCCTGATAGGTATAATCTGATTTACTTCCCTGATAGGTATAATCTGAATCTTTTAAATCTTTTTTCCACTGGTTGATTTCTCCAATGGCAGAGGCTTCCAATGGTGAGGAAGACAAATAATTAGTTTCATACTTTGTTTCTTGATGCATATTTTCGCTTCAGAGGCATGCAATGAGAAGGATGCAAAAATAAAAGATACAAGACCTGTATTGGGTTTTTAGCAGCGGTTGCCTAACTTAACTGGCACAGTAAGATCTAATGATGATTAGATTTACTATGGTTTCTTGCGTGGTCAGCCAGATGTTTAGAATGGATTTAGTAATTTTATCCACCTATTAAATCCCTCCCAAGGACCTGGAATAGAAAGATATTGCTTTATGGTTTTTAAAGGTATAGCCACAGAATGTGAACTCTTCTAAGTGAACACTTCCAGGTTGAAAGGTTTGTACTATGACATCACTGTTGCCCAGAGACACCCAGTTGGAGTCTGTTTCATGTCCCTGTTAAGTTGCCTACCAAAGTGGCATCTATCTTTCTACTCATGGTTGTCTGCTTTTGAACTGCTGGCTGGTCAGGAGCTGGAGCATCTTTTTATTCATTCATTCACTCATTCATTCACTCATTCATTCATTCATTCATTCATTCATTCATTCATTCATTCTGGCTCGGTCATCACCCAGGATAAAAAGGACCGTGGTGGCTGCTGTGGAACCTGGGCAGCCATCGACAAATGAGCTACAGGGACAAAACAAACAAAGCTTAAAAATTATTATTCTTATTCTTCGTATTCTTCGTATTCTTCGTATTCTTCGTATTCTTCGTATTCTTCGTATTCTTCGTATTCTTATTCTTATTCTTATTCTTATTCTTATTCTTATTCTTATTCTTATTCTTATTCTTATTCTTATTCTTATTCTTATTCTTATTCTTATTCTTATTCTTATTCTTATTCTTATTCTTATTCTTATTCTTATTCTTATTCTTATTCTTATTCTTATTCTTATTCTTATTCTTATTCTTATTCTTATTCTTATTCTTATTCTTATTCTTATTCTTATTCTTATTCTTATTCTTATTCTTATTCTTATTATTTAGATTTGTATGCCGCCATTTTCCGAAGACTCGGGGTGGCTCACAACAATAACAACAATGTAACTATTTAAATACATTAAAAGAAGTCTAATACCCATTATTTAAAAACCATACAACACACTCATACCATACATAAATAGTATAACCCAAGCGCTCAGCTTCCCCATGTCTGACGACATAAGTGGGTCTTTAATAGCTTACGAAAGGCAAGGAGGGTGGGGGCAGCTCTAATCTCTGGGGGGAGTTGGTTCGGGGCCGCCACAGAGAAGGTTCTTCCCCTGGGGCCTGCCAGATGGCATTGTGGGATCTAACCGGTTGCTGGGATTTGTGCAGCAGTATATATATGCACTCAGTATACATAAAAGAAAAGATAAGTTCATCAAAAATCATAAGGTACAACACTTAATGATAGTCCGGGTGCAAAGAAATAGTCCAATCATTGCATTGGGATAAAGAGGAAAAAAAGATCTCATTTTTTCATGACACTGGGTTTTCCACTGACTGTTTCATGACACAGTTTTCCATGAGATAAATTTTCATAAAAAGAGTGTTAACCATTGGATATTTATGTTGTTTGATTTAATACAAGGTTGATTTCTTTTTTTGCGTGTAGGGGGGAATAGTTTAATTTTTAACTGAAGGGAACAAAAAATAAAAAGAATTGCCGAGTTGCTTGCTGTCACTCAGGCAAGACCCAGCATTATTTAATCCAGGCTCAGTTGGAAGGATTAATAAATGACTTCTTGATTGAAGCTGCATGCAAAAATTATATTGGAAGAAGAATTATCCTTTGGCTCTGCTCCAAAAGAAACTAGTCGTGATGAATGTCAGAAAAATTTATAATGGTCCTTTCTCTGGAAAGACTTAAGAGCAATAAAGTTCCACATGCATGCACCCCACCCCTCCCCATGTGGGTGGGAGAGAAAGAGAGAGAGAGAGAGAAAGAGAGAGAGAGAAAGAGAGAGGGGGGGAATAATAAAACAGAAATTGGAGAGAATATATAATTTGTTGCATTTAAATATTACTGTTGACCATATGTCCAAAGGTGTCTAGATTTGTTTACTACATTTCTACCTGCTCAAAAATAACAGCTACCAATGCAATTGTGTACATCACAGGGCTCCCCTGCTTACATCAGATATCCTCATTCACATACATAATCGCAACTTTTGAGTGATTTCCCTGCATGTCCATGTATTGGGTTCCTATCTGGATGGTGTGTGTGTGTGTTCTGGTAGTGAAAATGGATTTTGCTTCTGCGCATGTGCAGGAAGCAAAATTTTGAGAGAGGACGTGCGTTGTATGAGATTTTGGTGATTTTTTGCTTCCACACATGCTTGGAAGCAAAAAACCTACTGAAACCTTGTGAGTGCATGTGTCCCCTTGTGAGATTTTGCTCCCTGCGCATGCGCAGAAGCAAAATCTCGCTTGGACAAGTGGGCGCGCATACTGGGGTCATGGAGCTCCGCGGGAAGCGCACTAGTAGTGGGAGTAGGTGGAATCTGCCCCTGGCTGCAATCCATCTTCATGGTTCAGCAGACCACGTTTGGAAGATTCAAACTATGTTTCCGGTCAATGACTGATATTGGGTCCTATTTTTTTTAAACCACGTGAGTGTTATTTTGGGAATATCTTTGTGCACAAACACACACACTGTCCAGCATCCTTAAAACTAAGCTAGAGACATCACATTGTGGTGTGGGGGAAATTGTTGAAAAAATAAGGTGCATACAGGTAGTCCTTGAATTATAATCAAATGTTTAGCAACCATTCAAGGTTGCAACGAACCCAAACAAGACACCTCAGGGGATTTTAAAGTTATGAGAGTTGAACTCTGTCTCTGGCGACATTGGGCAAGCTCCATTAGAGTTGTATGTTGAAGACACCTGTATCAATTTACCATTGTCATCTCCTTTAATTTGTAGAATTATTATAGTATCTACCCCTTTCCCCTCAAAATGAGACATCCTCTGATAATAAACCCTTTTGGGCTTTTGAGCGCAAGCCCTTCCCAAAATATCTTCGGGACCGCCTTCTGCCGCACAAATCCCAGCGACCGATTAGATCCCACAGAGTTGGCCTTCTCCAGATCCCGTCGACTAAATAATGTCATTTGGCGGGTCCCGGGGGAAGAGCCTTCTCTGTGGCGGCCCCAACCCTCTGGAACCAGCTCCCCCCTGAGATTAGAACTGCCCCCACCCTCCTTGCCTTTCGTAAACTCCTTAAAACCCACCTCTGCTGTCAGGCATGGGGGAACTGAGATAACTTCCCCAGGCCTATGCTGTTTATGTATGGTATGTTGTGTGCATGTTTTTTAAATTATGGGTTTTAGTTTTAATTATTAGATTTGTATTATATATTGTTTTTTATTACTGTTGTGAGCCGCCCCGAGTCTACGGAGAGGGGCGGCATACAAATTTAATAAATAAGAAATAAATAAAAATAAAAATAAAGCCTTCCCTGAAAATATTTAAATGCATGCACAGCCATTTCCTCTGGTTAGGGTTAGGGAGACAGAGCTGGAAAGCAGGTAAGATGGAAAGAAAAGTCCTAAAATAATAAGACCTCCCTGAAAATAAGGCCAAGTGCTTATTCCAGGCTTCAAAAAAAATATAAGACAGGGTCTTATTGTCGGGGAAATACAGTAGCATCACTTTCAAAGTTTTGCTGGATTTGCATGATATCTATGGCTGTTTGTTTCTTCGGACTAGGTGTCTTAGTTGAGTGCAATGGATAATGATGGTAGGGCTCACCAAATGCAACATCCCAGCAGGCTTTTATGTATTTTAATATTTATTCTCACATTAAGAAGGCTTGTCCACATTCCAAATCATCCTAATTCCAAAACTTCTGTTTACTATAGGAGTTCTACCAATATGCTGAAGGAGAAAAACTGAACTTCATGTTACCCATTCTCGCATTTTTTAGCTTTCATGTAGTGAATAACTAAATAACTAACTTTTCCTGTCTTCCGCTGAGGTTTTATATGACAGTCTAAGTTCCATGCAATTCTCCAAAACAATTTCAAGCATTGTTTGGAGTTGTTGAGTTGCTAGTGTTGGAAATGGCAAGAAGTCAGAAGGATCTTTTCAACAGTCTGGCTGTGGAGCATGTATTTCCCTTTGCTATACACTAACACGGCCTCATGTTAAATGAACCATATACAAACACTACTTCAATTTAATTTAAACATAGTAATTTTGAAATTTGGGGGATTCTCTGGGGTCTTTTCGGAATGAGCAAATTTATAGCATGTTGAAATCTAAGATGCTGAACAAATAGCCATGTAATTTTATTATATCAAATAAATTTGAACAGATGCAAACGTATACATGCCTACAGCAGTATGAAGAATATAATCTAACATCAACATTAATCATCATCATAAACATGGTGAAAAGCCTTGGGAAATTAGATACTAAATAGATTAACTCTATACCATATTACTTGATAGCTATTTTGTGCATTTAGATTTTAAAAAAAATATTCTATGTTGAAAATATATCTGTACCTCACCCTGCTATTAAAATTATTTAATATTTGACAGTTAGAATCTTGAGAAGTCCTTATTTTTGTTTATAAGAAAGAACCCAAAAAGCATTTTGTTATTATAGCCACATTATTCTTTTAATAAGAGTATTGTAGCAAACATAATGAAAAAGATGACGACACAGTATTGGCATGGTTTATTGCATGCACTTCTATCTGGAGAATAATTCCCAATTCTTTTTCAAACATTTCCTTCAAAACTTTTGCTAATTTTAAGATAAAAAGTTGCCTTTGAAGGAATCTAATGCATAACAGCAGTAGTTAATCTCTCAAAATGTCTCTTGCCAAGGAGCACAAGTATAAGACTTCTCTTGGCTTCCTGACATGCTTCTCGACTTTTCATAAACATTGTTTCTATTCCTGATGCCTCTTGGATCTTAACAACATGTTTTTAGAATTCCTAAATTTCTGTTGGGTTGGGCCAAGTTCTATCTAACCCAGGATTCTCTGCTATCAGCCATGCACATCTGAGAAGCTCAAAAGCAGCGGTCCCCAAACTACGGCCCACGGGCCGGATGCGGCCCGCTGAGGTCTTTTAACCGGCCCGCGGCAGCACACAAGATTTTACCGATCGATATAATAAGAGGGAGAAATAGAGAGGGAGAGAGAAATGAAGAGGAGAGATAGAAAAGGAGAGAGAGAAAGGGAGAAATAGAGAGAGGGAGAGAGAGAGAAAGTGTGAGAGATACAAAGAGGGAGAGTTAGAAAGAGAGTGAGTGAGAGAAAGAGAGAAGAGAGAAAGAAAGAGAAAGAGGGAGAGATAGAGAGGGAGAGAGAAAGGAAGATTGAGATATAGAAAGAGAGAGAGAGAAATGAGTAAATGATGGAGGGAAGGAACGAGGGAGAGGAAAATGAAACAAATGAGAGAAAAGGAAGAGGGAAGAGAGAAGTGGAGAGGAAGGAGGGAGGGAAGGAAGGAAGGAGAAATGGAGTTTGTTGATTTAAGTTTAAATTTACTTGTTAATAAAGAAGTATAAATTACTTAATTACTTAATTATTAATTACTTATTACTTCTTCTTTATTTTAAATACTGTATTTGTTCCCATTTTGTTTTTTACTTTAAATAAGGTATGTGTAGTGTGCATAGGGATTTGTTCATAGGTTTTTTGTATAGTCCGACCCTCCAACAGTCTGAGGGACAGTGAACTGGCCCCTGTGTAAAAAGTTTGGGGACCCCTTCTCAAAAGGGTTCTACTTGTCCTCCTTGAATTTGCTAACTTTTCCTTTAAAATCATCAAAACTGTGTCCTTTTAAGACCCCAAAAAATTTCTGTCTGTCCATCCTTCTGTCTGTCTGTCTGTCTGTCTGTCTGTCTGTCTGTCTGTCTGTCTGTCTGTCTGTCTGTCTGTCTGTCTATCTATCTATCTATCTATCTATCTATCTATCTATCTATCTATCTATCTATCTATCGCTTTTTTTCTGTGTTCATGTTACCCAGGAGGTCAAGGCATTTATAGGAGGCCACTATGCTTTTAATAACATCTATATGTTTCTTCCATGACAGGATAGAAGATTTAGAATGTACCTTAACAGGTAAAATGCACTAGGGAATTCATCTGATAGGTTTAGCAAGATAACTGTGGTAACACAGAACCATTGCAAACCACCTCTTGGTGTATAAATCACCGCTTGCTTGGTTGAGTATTACCGGAGAGCAGTTTCCCTGCTGCTAACAAGAGAAAACCTGAGCTGCATTTTATAAAAGGTTCACTCCAGGAGGAGGCGAAATGTTTTTGGATAAGATCATTTGCCTCACCAGGTGGAAACACTGGAAGAAATATCCTCTTCTGGCTTGAATTATGAATTTATGGCCTGAATGATCTATTCTAATGGCTGGTTAGTTTAGTGTTCCATTGATCACTTTTTCAGACCAGCAGCTCTTCTACAAAATAGAATTTCATTCCTTATGCAGAGGGTTTGCTGGAAACAAGGAATCCCCGTGCTTCCATGTACAGTGGTAATTCTACCTAAGAATGCCTCTACTTACAAACTTTTCTAGATAAGAAGTGGGTGTTCAAGAATTTTTGGCCTCTTCTCAAGAACCATTTTCCACTTAAAAACCTGAGCCTCCGAAACTGTGACCAGAAAAGGCAGGGAGAAGCTTCCATGGGCCACTCTATGAATTTCCTGGGAGGAAACAGCGCCGGAAAAGGCAAGGAGAAGCCTCTGTGGGGCCTCTCTAGGAATATCCTAGGAGGAAACAGGGCCAGAAAAGGCAGGGAGAAGCCTCCGTGGGGCCTCTCTAGGAATCTCCTTGGAGGAAACAGGGCCTCCACCTTCCCTGTGGTTTCCACAATTGCATGGCTTATTTGCTTTTACATTAATTCCTATGGGGAAAAATTGCTTCTTCTTACAAACTTTTCTTCTTAAGAACCTGGTCATGGAACGAATTAAGTTTGTAAGTAGAGGTACCACTGTATGCCAGTTTGTTTCGGGTTTAGACCAATTCGCAGCAGCCAGCTCACCATGGGATAATGCACCATGGCCAATTTGCTGCGGAACAAAAGTTACACAAATATTGAAGAAAGGATGGAATATAACCATTAAAAGAAAGATGCCAAAGGAGGGCAAAATGGAATTATGAAAGACAGTTTTTTTTAAAAAAAACCAAACAACATTGTAAATAATTTTAAATAATTAAATTGAATTGTTTTGCAATGAGTTGTCTCACAATGAATTGACAATGGCCCTTAGTGGTGAGTTGGCTATGGTGAATTAGCTAGACTCGGGGCGGCTCACAGTATATATAAAAACAGAACAATAATGTAAATCCAATTAATACTACAATTTAAAAACAATTAAAAGAAAAACTTATCGACCAAACATTCAGCAATCATACTTAAAGCATTCAGTGGTCAGGGGGAAGATCTAAAAGTCCCAAGCCTGGTGGCAAAGATGAGTTTTATAAGCTCTTTCGGAAGGCAAGGAGGGTGGGGGCAGTGTGAATCTCTGGGGGGGAGTTGATTCCAGAGGGTCAGGGCTCCCGCAGAGAAGGCTCTTCCCCTAGGTCCCGCCAGCTGACATTGTTTGGTCAATGGGACCCTAAGGAGGGCAACTCTGTGGGACCTCACCGGTCACTTGGATTCATGCAGCAGAAGGCGGTCTCAGATATCATCTGGTCCTGTGACATGAAGGGCTTTATAGGTCATAACCAACACTTTGAATTGTGACCGGAAACTGATCGGTAGCCAATGCAGTCCGCGGAGTGATGGCGAGATGTGGGCATTTCTTGGAAGGCCCAAGACTGCTCGCACGGCTGCATTTTGGACAAGTTGAAGTTTCCGAACAGTCTTCAAAGGTAGCCCCATGTAGAGAGCATTGCAGTAGTCGAACCTCAAGGTGATAAGGGCATGAGTGACTGTGAGCAAACTGGTGCACCAGGTGAACCTGGGCAAACGCCCCCCTCGTCACAGCTGAAAGGTGGTGTTCTAAAGTTAGCTGTGGATTGAGGAGGATGCCCAAGTTGTGAACCCTCTCACAATGATTCCCCCCCAGGGTGATGGATGGACAGATGGACGTGTCCTTGGGAGGCAGTACCCACAGCTACTCCATCTTGTCTGGATTGAGTCTGAGCCTGTTGGCACCCATCCAGACCATGAAAGCCTCCAGACACCGGCACATCACTTCCACTGCTTCACTGAGTGGACATGGGGTGGAGATGTACAGCTGAGTGTCGTCAGCATACTGATGGTAACTCACCCCATGCCCTTGGTTGACCTCACCCAGCAGTTTCATGTAGATATTAAACAGCAGAGGGGAGAGAACTGATCCCTGAGGAACCCCATAAGGTAGGGACCTAGGAGTTGACCTCTGCCCCCCCACTAACACCAACTGCGACCGACCAAAGAGATAGGCGGAGAACCACCATAAAATGGTGCCTCCCACTCCCAACCCCTCCAATCGGCGCAGAACGATACCATTATTGATGGCATCAAAAGCCGCTGAGAGGTCAAGATGCACCAGGACAGAGGATAAACCCCTGTCCTGGGCTTGCCAGAGATCATTCATCAGCGCAACCAAAGCAGTTTCCGTGCTGTAGCCGGGTCTGAATCCTGACTGCCGAGGGCCTAGATAATCGGCTTCTTCCAAGAACCACTGGAGCTGGAGCGACACCACCTTCTCAACAACCTTCCCCATAAAACGAAGGTTGGAGACAGGACAATAATTATTAAATATAGCTGGGTCCAGGGAAGGCTTCTTGAGCAGGGGGTGCACAAGTGCCTCCTTGTAAGGAGCCTGAAAGGACCCCTCCCTCAGAGAAGTGTTGGTAATCTCCTGGATCCAGCTCCATGTCACCTCCCTGCTGGCTGAGACCAGCCAGGAGGGACACTGGTCCAACAAACAGGTGGCAGAACTCACAGCTCCAATGGCCTTGTCCACTTCATCAGGTGTCACCAGGTCAAACTCACTCCAAACAGATGGAGTAAGATGGGCCCCTGTCACCTCGACTGACTCATTGTCAGTCGACTCTGCACTCCAATTGGAGTCAAGGTCAGTCTGGATCTGAGCAATTTTGTCTGCGAATTATTTATGAAAAGCCTCGGCACTATCCTGCAAGGGTTCCCCAACTCCCCCCGATTAAGAAGGGAGAGAGTCACCCTAAACAGGGCGGCTAGGCGAGATTCCGCAGATGCAATCAGGCCGACATTGCATGCACGCCTTGTCGACCTGATCGCCACTTTGTAAATCTCAATATGAGCTTTTAAAAGTGTTTGGTCAGATTTGGATCTGGTCTTTCTCCAAAGCTTCTCTAGAGTTCTCTTCTGGCATTTCATTCCCTGGAGCTCCTCAGTAAACCAAGGAGACCTCGAGGGTCTGTTGCCACTGAGAAGTCGCAACAGCACAATTCAGTCTAGAGCCGTATTCCATCGTAGCCGTATTCCAGGCTACAGCAAGCGACTCCACCAAACTGTGGACAATTGAATCCGGCAAAACCCAAGCGATCTTCTGGATCCATCAGGCGTCTGGGGCGGAACCTCCTAATCGGTTCCGCCTCCCTATTTGCTATGGCAAATGGATGGCAGCGTGTAGTTTTCTTGGCAGCAACATAGAAAAGACTTGCAAAAGGAGCCTCAGCGATGCAGTGGTTAGAGTGCAGTAATGCAAGCTACTTCTGCTGATCACCAGCTGCCAGCAGTTTGGCAGGTCAAATCTCAGTAGGCAGCACCACTACCCTATCCTTTCTGTTTGCTAGGGTAGAAATACCTAAACCATTCATAATAAATTTAGCTCCATACCCATTATCATTTTTGTTGCTCTTCCCTGAAATAATTGATTGGCACATAATGAATCAATCCATGTCCCATTCACGTCCTGCTATCCATCTGGTTAGAGCTATGCCTTCCCCTGAAATATGGCAAGCATGATTTCCAATGTTCCCTTAACCATTCTATGTTTTTGTCTTTTTATCAGTCCCTGAACTGATTGGGACTCTTTTTTTTTTTTAAAAAAAGCAGTCTCTATTGTTAACATTCAGTATCACAATGAATATTATACTCTCTAAAACTTTAGAAAGAATGACCTATAAACTCTACTGACTATTGTTTTGCCTGATATGTAACCATATATATAATAATTTCATACAGTAAGGCAATTCTGTTTAATATATCCTAGAAATGAAGCAAAATAATTTATTATTCCTGTTCTCTTAACCAGCCACTGACTGGAAGAGGCCATAAAGGATACAAAGCACGGACACACCTTGTTAATATAATTTGCATTACATATTCATAAACCATTTCATAAACTCCAAGAATTCAATTGTACTGAAAGAGCATAATGGTCAAGCAACCAAACTGGGAACAGCTAGCAGGTTCCAGAATTAATGGCACAATGAATGAAATGCTCTGCCTATAATAAACCTATTCAGATATAAATTATAGGAGACTGGGTGGAATGTTTGTTGAGCAATACAGATTGCAGCTGTACACACAGAATCGAATGGAATGTATTATAAAATGGTGGGGAAGGCCTTAAAAACTTGCAACAAATGGATGAGGGTGTATTTGTGGGTGCTGAAATTTTCAGCCAAAGGACTCACAATCTATTTAGGTACAATGACTCAGAATATCCTGAAACCAAGAGAAAAGCAGAGAAAATAAACCAATAAACAAACAAACAATCTAGTTATTTTTGGAAGGCTGATAGCAATGGTCTCTTTGCAGTCTTTAAATTAGTCAAATAATTTAATTTTTTCTCTTCTGAACGCGTTGGTTAAAGCAGGGGTCCCCAACCACCGGGCCGTGGACCAGTACCGGGCCGCGGGGCATGTTGCACCGGTCCGTGGAGTCAGCAGCTGCCGGCCCTCATGCCGCCACCCCCTCCCTCCAGCGCTTCGCCTCCCGCCGGGCAAGAGGCCTCGGGAGGCAGGTTCTGCCGGCCACAGGACGATGGATGGGACAGAGGGGCGGGAAGGACCGAGAGGCTCAAGCCTCTTTTGGCTTCTGCCGCGGGGCGCTTTTGCGTTTTTGGCTGGGGGGAGGCAGGAGGGCCAGCCTGACCCCCTCTCTCCAGCGCTTAGCTCCCGCTGGGCAAGAGGGCTTGGGAGGCAGGTTCTGCCGGCCACAGGACGATGGCGGGAAAGGGGCGGGGAGGACCAGCACCCCCATGCTTAATCCCGCCCCCAACCACGCCCCTTTCCACCCCCACTGGGCCATAGAAAAATTGTCTTGCTGAAACTGGTCCCTGGTGGAAAAAACGTTGGGGACCACTGGGTTAAAGAGTAGGGTTAGCTCAAAAGAACGGCAGTCAACTTGGCAAAAACAATATTTCTATGTTTCTGTTGAAAGGGATGCATTGGTTTGAAATATGGTATTTTTGGCTCAGGCAACAAAGGAGAATCGGTAGGGCCGTGCTTCTCACATTAATTTAACCAACTAAGTACAAAAAAAGCATAGCAGCTGCAATTGCAGAAGTACTAAACTTGGTTATTTTTAAGCTTGTCCAGCTTTTTGTGGCTTAACGTGGAATCTCAAGCCATTCTGTTTGATTAATGTGTGGTTCAATGCTGATTCAGAACTAAATTTATAAAGATTTGAAGACAAACCAGAATACATTATATGACTCAAATAAAATGTGTTCCCCCTACTTCTCAAATGCAATGCTGTGCACTCCGTGATGTTAAAGGGTAGCTAAATGAAAATGTATGAAATAATGAAATTTTAAAATACTCTAATAGGTTTCATGAACACAGCATAGTGAGGCTGATTCAATTAATCATGGTTAAGCAAACCAGGACTACAGAGGTGGGTTTCAGCAGATATTGACCAGTTCTGGAGAACTGATAATGGAAATTTCGAGTAGTTTGGAGAATTAATTGTGCCATTAATTCTGGACACCCCCCTATCCCCATCTATTCTCTGCCTCCAGAGTTCCATCTGATTGGGAGGGAACGGAGATTTTGCAGTATCCTTCTCCTGCCATGCCCATCAAGCAACACCCACCAAGTCATGCCCACCAGTAGTAAACAAAAATCAATCCCACCACTGCAGAATTACCATAATGTGTGGTTACCGTCAGGTGGGAGTTGCCACTCCCGCCACTCCCAGTGTGCTGCATGCACAGATCCATGTCTCTGTTGTGCGCCTATTTATTTATTTATTTATTTATTCATTCATTCATTCATTCATTCATTCATTCATTTATTTATTTATTTATTTATTTATTTATTTATTAGATTTGTATGCCGCCCCTCTCTGTAGACTCGGGGCGGCTCATAACACAATAAAACAGTTCATGACAAATCTAATAATTTACAATTTAAAATATTTAAAAAAAACCATTATTAAGCAGACATACCTGCAAACATACCATACATAAATTGTATAGGCCCGGGGGAGATATCTCAGTTCCCCCATGCCTGACGACAAAGGCGGGTTTTGAGGAGTTTACGAAAGGCAAGGAGGGTAGGGGCAGTTCTAATCTCTGGGGGGAGCTGGTTCCAGAGAGTCAGGGCCACCACAGAGAAGGCTCTTCCCCTGGGGCCCGCCAAACGACATTGTTTAGTTGACGGGACCCGGAGAAGGCCCACTCTGTGGGACCTAATCGGTCACTGGGATTCGTGCGGCAGAAGGCGGTCTCGGAGATATTCTGGTCCGATGCCATGAAGGGCTTTATAGGTCATAACCAACACTTTGAATTGTGAGCACAGCATAGTGAGGCTGATTCAATTAATCATGGTTAAGTAAACCAGGACTACAGAGGTGAGTTTCAGGAGATGCACGCCCGAGCGAGATTTTGCTTCTGCACGCGCAGGAAGAAAAATATTGCGAGGGGATGCGTCTCAGGATGAAAGTACTGTACTCTCCTTTTCTCCCCCTGCACCTCTTTCTGTCTCTCCTTCCTTCCTCCCTCCCTCCCTCTCTATCTCCCTCCCTCCCTCTCATTCTCTCAATGTCGAGCTAAAGGCCTTACAATAAATATGATGAGTTAAGACATTCAAGCGCTTCAATCTATCTGCCTGTGCTCAGTGTTCCAATGTTCTAATATATATTTTTTTTCAGGAAGACTATATTTCCAAGCCAGTAGCATACTAAAACCATTCAGACTCCTATAAATGTTAACCTTCTTGTGAACCCCTTCATTTTCCATGCTGTGTTCCACTTCCATGTCTATCTTTCGGGAAAGGCAACAACATTCCTTGTTAAACCAGGCCACGCAACTGGCCCTTGCCAATTCTTGCAGTTCATAAAGTATGTATTATTACAATACTGGCTTTCAGATATTCTGGTAGAATTATTCGCTTCCAGAGAAATGCTGTTTGGTATTCAGTTACAATAGCTAACCACAGCTAAAAATACTCTTATTTCATACAAAAAAAAAATCATATGAAGAAATCAGTTCTTTATCAGTTCAATTCATACCAAGAATCAGTTCATGTTTTTCAAAACTTTTGCTGTGGTCAAAACTGGATCCCCACATTTTGATTTGACCCCATTTAAGAAATTATTAGTTGAATGAGGGTTTGCTCTAGTTAAGGATTATCTTATTATTTATGATGGTTATGATTATTACTGTTACTACTAAGAATCATATTCCATCTATCATTGCCAAACTAGTTGCATAATTAAACATCCCTTCTGCTACTTCTGCTGATCACCGGCTGCCAGCAGTTTGGCAGATCGAATCTCATCAGGCTCTAAGTTGACTTATCCTTCCATCCTTCTGAGGTGGGCAAAATGGGGATCCAGATGGTAGGGGGTGATATGCTGACTTTGTAAACTGCTTAGAGAGGGCTATAAAAGCACTGTGGTATATAAGTCTAAGCGCTATTGCTATCTTCCTTCTTTCCTTCTTTCCTTCTTTCCTTCTTTCCTTCTTTCCTTCTTTCCTTCTTTCCTTCTTTCCTTCTTTCCTTCTTTCCTTCTTTCCTTCTTTCCTTCTTTCCTTCTTTCCTTCTTTCCTTCTTTCCTTCTTTCCTTCTTTCCTTCCTTCCTTCCATTAGAGGAGGAACTTCCTGACGGTCAGAGCGATCAACCAATGGAACAACCTACCAGCAGACGTTGTGAACTCCAACACTCTGGACATTTTAAAGAGAAGATTTGACTGCCACTTGACTGGTGTACTATAGGGTTCCTGCTTGGGCAGGGGGTTGAACTCGATGGCCTTCATGGTCCCTTTCAACTCTAACAATAAATTGAATTGAATTGAATTGAATTGAATTGAATTGAATTGAATTAAATTAAATTAAATTAAATTAAATTAAATTAAATTAAATTAAATTAAATTAAATTAAATTAAATTAAATTAAATTAAATTAAATTAAATTAAATTAAATTAAATTAAATTAAATTAAATTAAATTAAATTAAATTAAATTAAATTAAATTAAATTAAATTAAATTAAATTAAATTAAATTAAATTAAATTAAATTAAATTAAATTAAATTAAATTAAATTAAATTAAATTAAATTAAATTAAATTAAATTAAATTAAATTAAATTAAATTAAATTAAATTAAATTAAATTAAATTAAATTAAATTAAATTAAATTAAATTAAATTAAATTAAATTAAATTAAATTAAATTAAATTAAATTAAATTAAATTAAATTAAATTAAATTAAATTAAATTAAAACAATACAATACAATACAATAAATTGAAATGAAATGAAATGAAATGAAATGAAATGAAATAAAATAAAAATAAATAAATAAAATAAATAAATAAAATAAAATAAAATAAAATAAAATAAAATAAAATAAAATAAAATAAAATAAAATAAAATAAAATAAAATAAAATAAAATAAAATAAAATAAAATAAAATAAAATAAAATAAAATAAAATAAAATAAAATAAAATAAAATAAAATAAAATAAAATAAAATAAAATAAAATAAAATAAAATAATGAATGCAGTATTTCAGGCTAACTCTGCCCACAGGAGTTCAATCCTGACTGACTCCAGGTTGACTCAGCCTTTCTACCCTTTTGAAGTTGGTAAAATGAGGACCCAGGTTGTTGGAGGCAATATGCTGACTTATAAAGCAGTATATAAATCTAAGTACTATTGCTATTTTCTTTCCTTCCTTTGGAAAAATGGACTTCCAGTTTGCCTGTTGTGCTCTTTTTCACACTCCTGAGCCTTCAGGGAAGCTTCCTGAAGCTCCGGAGTGCGAAAAACAGCAGAATGGGCAAACCAGAAGTCTGTTTTTCTGAACTTCCAGTTTGCCCATTGGGCGATATTTTGCACTTTGGGGCTTCAGGAAGCTTCCCTGAAGGCTCTGAAGGGCAAAACAGCCTCCCCCAAAGCCGAAAATCATCTGTCTATCTCCATGCATGCTGGAGATGGCATAGGGCAATGCCACCTGTGGCACTCGCGCCGTTTGCCATCACAGGCATAGCACAACGTTTATAGCCAAATCAATCAAATATTCCACAAATATTCATGGTCCCGCTCTTCTTTGTTGAAAATTACTTTTTCAAAACCTGTCATCTTGCAAGAACATTGACTTTGTGCTTTATTCTGAGGTTGACACTGTCAATCACATCATTATTAATAATCATAGTCTAATTTCGCATAATTGCAAATTGGAATATTAAAGCTTTCGCCACTTGTACAGCAGATGGAGAGCTGGAAAACAGAAAAAAAAGAGACTGTCAGCAGGTAAATGTAAAACGTGGCTGCAAGGGAGCCCAAAAGCAGTTGCAAAATTGAGATTTGTCTCAATTAAATTTGATAGATGAAGTACATGCACTAGCAAACTAAAGACCTACATATGAACTGTCCAAAGCATTGATATAAAACAAGCACTAACATTCTTTCCTTGAAAAAGCTACTCTTCGGCACACACAAGACCAGTTACACTATAAATATTATAAATACACACAGTAAAACTCAAGAAACTCTAAACCATGTTTTTCTTCCTTTCCAAGGAACCTCCAAATTTATTTATTTATTTATTTATTTATTTATTCATTCATTCATTCATTCATTCATTCATTCATTCATTCATTCGATTTTTATGCCGCCCTTCTCCTTAGGCTCAGGGCGGCTTACAACATGTTAGCAATAGCACTTTTTAAACAGAGTCAGGACATTGCCCCCACAATCCGGGTTCTCATTTTACCCACCTCGGAAGGATGGAAGGCTGAGTCAACCTTGAGCCCGTGATGAGATTTGAACCGCTGACCTTCAGATCTACAAGGAAATACTCTTATATCACCCCTTTTCCTAAATGCCAAGTGGTTATGGGGGAGCTTGGGAGCAGGTGGTCACAGTAGCATGATCGTGTGAACTTTGCAATGCAGTAGATTTAGCCAGAGGTGGGCTGCTAAGGTGGAACAGTGACGTGTGCTTTTCCCCATGGCTCTGAGTGCTAGCAGAGTCCGGCACAATTACGCTACTGTAATTGCAGGTAGTAAAATCGCACACGGACACGCAGGTGTGCTGGTGATTCAGCACGGTGCCAAAACATGGGCGCACCTGTGTGTCTGTGCGCTATTTTGCTGCCTGCTCAGGTGCAGTAGCGTAACTGCGCTGGACTCCACTAGCACTCAGAGCCATGGGGGCGAGCACATGTCACCATTCCACCTTAGCAGCCCATCTCTGGATTTAGCTCATCTAACTCTGTCTATCTAGGAGGGGTGACACTGATCAAGGGTCTCTTCTAGTTCTGTGTTTATTATTCAAGCCATGCAAGTGTTAAGGCATGGAGTGTTGATGGCACTGAACTACATTATTAAGCATGTGCTCAACTATCCTGGAATAATTAAATTAGCAAATATTCAGGGAATCCCAATATAATATGAATAGCAGAGCCTGGAGTTCTGAGAATATTCTCTTAATAGAGTTTTTCAAATAAAATTCTTTGCTTATTGCCAATACCTGCTTTAAGCAACATGAATGTAGATTCTTCATCTGGATATCATTGGATGCACTGGAATCCAATCAACTAAATAATAGGAAACAGGAGACCAGGAATTGTAATCTAATCAGCCATGACCATGAGATGCAGATTGTGGAACAGCCCATGATTTTTTTGGTGTCAAATATTTGGGTTAAACTTAGAAAATTGAAGGAGTAGACCATAAGGTTTCACCTGGAGGACATAATACAAGATCAGTGTAAGAAAAAGATTTAGTAAACTTAACCCATGTAAAATTCAACCTGAGGAGATACAGTTAGAGATAATATTTATTATGAAAACTGAAGCAGAAAAAAATATTGCAAAATTTAAAGTAATGATCCAAGAATAAGACAGAAGATAAAAGCCTTGGGCAACTAGAAGGATATAGGATGACTGAACACAGATGTAGAAGATCAAGCAATAAAAGACAAAGAAAAAACTCAATTAAGAAATAAAGGAAAATAACAGGTAGAGGAAGATGATAAATCTCAACCAGAAAGTGAAGTAGAACAGTTAGTGGATCAATTGTCAAATAGGAAGGCACAGATGAAATAATCTCTGAGCAGTTTTTAAAAGCATACGATGAGACAGTTGATATTTATTTATCTGCAAATATGGAACAAGATTACATGACTTAATTGAGAAAATTCAGTGAATCTACTCGTGAAAGAGAATGTACAATTTGTTGAAACATTGCATTAATTCCTCATGAAATCAAAGTTTTCTGAAGTTCTTACAAAAGATAAATGAACAATCCAGTGGTGGGTTCCTACTGGTGCAGTAAGTGACTCTGCACCAGTAGCAGCCGCTAGATTGTGCAATGTGTGTGCGACCAGTGGTCCGTAGAATGGCATCATCTTTTTTCTTGAATTTTATGGCTTTTTTGCTTTCTGCGCATGTGCGGAAGCAAAAAAATAGCTGAAATCAGCTTGCAAGATTTTGGTGTGGTTTTGCTTCCTGCACATGTGTGGAAGCAAAATTGCACAAGGGGCGCGTACACATGCCCGAATGAAGAGGGTGCGTGTGCAGTGCACCAGTTTGCAGGTAGGTGCAACCCACTGCTGATGAGCATGTACATTTCCCGAAAGGGAAAAATACATAGTTTAAGAGATGTAGTATCAGATGGAGAAGGGAAACAGCAAAACGATATAGGAAATCTTATTTTGATTTATTCTTTTGATTTAGTCTTTGTCCGGCTATATATGTAGATTAACGCAGGAGGACTAGATAAGATACCAGAATATAATATGGCAATTAAGGAACCGGATAAATGATGAAGACAGGTTTGTAGAAAACAATAGTTTTACTCTTCAGTGAAAAATATCTTCAGTCTTCTATTTTCTTCTAAAGTTCTACAGGAACTTTACATTAGCTATATTCATTTTACTTACAAGTAGATACTCAACCAATCCAGGTTTCTTCGTATCACTGCTACTACTCTACTCAGTATTTAACACACGCTCAAACTGCTCCAGCCAGCCAACTAATAACCACCACTATCAACAGCAAACAACAGCAGACAGAAAAAATGGTATAGTTGATTTGCATTTTATAATGCTCTGGCCCAATCAGGTTGCAATTCACGCCCTATGACTCAGCATTAACATGCTTACATTCTGCCTTTTACCTTATATGGCAATACAATGAAATATCACTCTGGATTGCTAATCCTGACAGTCTTTTGATTTATTGGCTTCATCAAAAGCTGGATAGTGTAGATCAGAGGGGGCCCATGGCCCAGATGCGTCACATGCAGGCCATGCCCACCCCAGCTCTGAGAATGGGGAAAATGACATAAAATATCACGTGATGGCAATGTGACACTGTGAATTTGACATTTGTGGTGTAGATCATACCTTGATAATCACGACCACTTTGTACTCTAAAACAGCTGAGAAGCTTTACAATGAACAAGAAGAGCTACCGCTGATGAAACAGAATGATTCAGAATGGGAAAGAAATGCAACTACATGTGTTTGACATGTAACAAATATATTATGAAAATGAAAGAGAACTGGAAGGAATATTAGCAGTACAGTGTTCCCTCGATTTTCGCGGGTTCAAACTTCGCGAAAAGTCTATACCATGGTTTTTCAAAAATATTAATTAAAAAATACTTCGCTGGTTTTTCCCCTATACCACGGTTTTTCTCGTCCAATGATGTCATATGTCATCACCAAACTTTCATCTGCCTTTAATAAATATTTTTTAAAATAAACTTTAATAAATAAACATGGTGAGTAATAATCTAAATGGTTGCTAAGGGAATGGGAAATTGCAATTCAGGGGTTTAAAGTGTTAAGGGAAGGTTTGTGATACTGTTCATAGCCAAAAATAGTGTATTTACTTCCACATCTCTACTTTGCGGAAATTCAACTTTCGCGGGCGGTCTCGGAACGCATCCCCCGCGAAAATCGAGGGGACACTGTAATAGGAGGCCCAAACATTCATAATTTAATAGGTTGCTAGCCAAAGATAAGGAATACTTAAGAAGGATCGCAATGCAAATTTTTTTTAAAAAGGAAAGTAAAATATTCAGGTTAGTGCTACATATCAAAAAGGCAAAGATAATGCCTTTTTGATATGATACATGAGGTTCATGAGACTCATGATACATGAGATTCCAGTTGACAGCAGAAATTGTGACAATGGTAGATAGTGGTTCTCCCCCCCGCCCTGGGCCTAAGCACAGATAGAGACGGACAGAGAAATAAACAAAATATTAATTCTATGAAAAAGGCAACTCTGTATTCTGAATCACAGATGTTCTTGAGAGGTCTACTGTTGCTAACAACAGCTCAAAGGAATGATCCATGACTCTCTAGTTGCATGGAGATGGTTCCAATTTGTTAGCACCTAAAAAGCTAAAACTTCCTGCTATTGTAATCCAAGAAATTTAGTAAAAAGGAAAATGGCCCATTCTTTTCAACCCTTCTCTGCAGAATTGAATAAAACCATGCTCATGATGATAAAGTGAAGGAATGAAAACATGTATTTTTGTATCCTGGCCAAATAAAATGAGATCTCTCCTTCATAAATTCCCATTAGAACCTTGTATTTTTTGTAATCAAGTACTTCCAGCTATTCTTGGCTCCTGTTGATGCAATTAACTTGAGCTTCAATAGCTTGCATTGCATCAATGGAAAAAGAAATACACTTCTTTTTTATTGCTGGTGTTAATATCACAGTATGGTTAAACCTGCTATGCAGAAACTACAATCAAAATTAGATAGTTGCTCATTAAGCTGAAATGAATTGCATTCTTTCAGATGTGGTGAGTGTCTCTTGGGAATGTCTTATATTAAAGGGATCTTCAGTAGAAAATTGAGGAACAATTGTGTGCTCTGTAGGTTTCTTTTAAGAGAAGTGGGAAAATCTGTTATTAAACTACTGAAATATCATTTAACAATATTCATACTACTATACAAACCTGGGCAA
This sequence comes from Erythrolamprus reginae, assembly GCF_031021105.1. Classification (NCBI taxonomy): domain Eukaryota; kingdom Metazoa; phylum Chordata; class Lepidosauria; order Squamata; family Dipsadidae; genus Erythrolamprus; species Erythrolamprus reginae. Next base: position 21,202,944 of record NC_091958.1, on the reverse strand, counting down.
ATCAGTCCTTAATTCTTTGCTGATATCAGATGGTAATTTATGAATCTGTTCAAGTCTGCTCCATATCCATTAGATTTTCAATATCTTGAAAAGTCACATTATCTGAGTGTGTTTTTCCACAAAATGCACAATTGCAGATATTAAACACTGAAGTGTGCAAATGAATATACAGTATTACACCTCTACACGTGTTCCTAAAATACATTTTGCATATATTTATTTCACTAAATATTCTTTCTTTCTACACAAAGCTCAAAATTATTCTTATTATTTTGGTTGTCCTAACACTCCAATGATATAGTCCAAGTGACGGGCTGGTGATTGGTCCAGATGAATTTAATGGGCAGACAGAACATTATTACCCAAACTGTTACTTTCAGAAATGATCTATAAGATAAGAGTAGACTGATCGCCCTCCCTCCCTCCTTCCCTATCTCTCTGTGTGTGGAGCTAAGCACATCATCAGCTCAGAGTCATTGCTTTCCCACAAGCACTTCAAGTCCAACCTCTCTCAAAGCTATACACAAAAATCTAGTCAACTAGAGTTCAACATGAAATTGTTGCCAGTTAAGAGTCAATAGAATTAAAGAAGGGTTGCACTTGTAGGAACGCAATTACTCTAAATTTCTGGTGTACTTAACTCCACCCTCCAGCTCTGCCTAATTTTTCCTATATGATACGATATTCTTAAAGCGGATGTAATAAAACTGGGATAAATTTGATTCTAATTTATGCAATAAAAATCCTAAGAAACCAGGAAGGTTTTATTTAGTTAAACAGATGACAATTTCAATAAAATTCTGATAGACTACATTTGCAGGGGTAATATTGAATGTATAATGTTTGTCACAGCTTAGTCATGTGAGAATTTTTTCAGAAAAAAAGGATCACGTACCTAAGAGGAGTTTTACTATTAAGAAAGTATATGCTTGCAATTATTATCCATTTACAAAACTGATGTAATCCAATTAAGTTGATTATTGGTAAGAGAAACGGAAGCAATGTTTTGCAAAAAAAATATAATTACATCAGAGAGTTCTTGATCACATGATAGTTGTAGGAAGGCCTCCAGCTTACATAGCAATAGAAGTTGAATTATGCACAACACACAATCATTGTGATCACTACCGGAGACTGAAATCTAGAAACATTATCCCAACATTAAAATGATTCCATTTCCTCATTAATTCAACATTTTTAAGAAGCCCCATAAAAATTCATTCACAGTTTCTCATTTCTTCATTTTTGTATTCACCTTTCACTGTGCTATATCTTGCAAGCATTTTTCCTAATATCTGCTATTCCCCATCGTTAGCTCAGGGATGTGAGCTATTTCCTCCTATACTAGCTAATGTAACATTACTAAGCCACTGAAATATTTGGTGTTTTTCCAACTGTAGCATTCACACATGTTTTCTCACTGACTTGTGCTTTTTAATAATAATAATAATAATAATAATAATAATAATAATAATAATAATAATAATATATTAGATTTGTATGCCGCCCCTCTCCGAAGACTGCTTTTTAAATGCAGATAATGCTTCTAATAATGGTATCCACTAGCCATTTTAAAAAATACACTTCATTCATGTAGATGTATCTAGAGAAACTGCGGGATTTGGACCAAAAGGCGATATCTATCCACCCTTAATCTATATAAAAGCCTAGTCGTGTGTAGTAATGGAGGTGAAAAATTGCCTTGCTTCTAAATCAACAGTGCATTGCATACATGAGATACATTCACCACATCAAACATTCAATTTTTTAAAAAAAGGAAAGACATGTGTATTGGACAAAACAAACAAACAAATAAAATAAATAAAATCATGGGTTTTAATATCACTGGGGACTTTCAATAAGAGGCTTGACAGCTATTTGTCAAGAATGGTATAAGGCAGTGATGGTGAACCTTTTTTGTTTCACATGCCAAAAGGGATGTGTGTGTGGGTGCGCTAGCATGCATGCATATGCCCAGATCCTTTCCCTCCCCCCCCATGCATGTGACCCCTTACACTGCCCCCCTGCACATGTGCACAGGACCTTCTGAAGCCTGGTAGGTGAAAAAAAAATTCAAACAGGCAAACTGGAAGTTCGGGAAAATGCATTTCCGGTTTGCCGTTGTGCTGGTTTTTGCACTCTGAAGGGTTCAGGGAAGCTTCCTGAAGCTGCACAGTGCAATGGGCAAACCGGAAGTTCAGAAAATGCATTTCCGGTTTGCCGTTGTGCTGTTTTTTGCACTCTGAAGGGTTCAGGGAAGCTTCCTGAAGCTGCACAGTGCAATGGGCAAACCGGAAGTTCAGAAAATGCATTTCCGGTTTGCCCATTGTGCTGTTTTTTGCACTCCAAGGCTTCAGGAAGCTTCCCTGAACCTTCCGGAGTGCAAAAAACAGCACAATGGGAAAACTGGAAGTGTGTTTTACTTAACTTCCAGTTTGTCCATTGGGGATTTGTTTTTGCCTCCCGGGCTTCAGGGAAAGGGGCTAAAATGTTATTTTGCTTCCAGAGGTCTCTCTTTTTAAACTGTTCCTGTAATATATGCTTTCATTAAAAGAAATCTACCTTTAATGCTTCTACAGATCCTTCTACTTCTCAGATGTTACTTTAAGATACCACCAGTTTTAGAATGCTTCTTTTGCTAATATGCATGTCCACTGTGTGTAAGGTTTTGAGTGTGGAGAACACTGTGCTTTTCATGCAGTCAAAAACTGAATTTTGATGGCTGGTAGTAACATTTGGATCCCAGAGAAACGTGGTCCAAGTTCCTTGACCTACCTTTCTTCTCCTGTTCCCTTCCCATCCTGATTTAGAACAGCTGCTCACTAAACAATGACGCACACAATTTGCCATCCATGAATCCGTAAGCGTTGATCAATTTCCAAGGAAGCGTCTCTGAGTTTGGGATAGAAAAGGTTTTACAAGAAAAGAGGGAAACAAGAAATTCTCCACCCTCCTGGAGTAAGCATTTCGCACTGGTGGTTAAAATACATACTTTTTGGATTCTAATGTCTAACTTTCCAAGGAGTACCCAGCTGAAAACCTCAGGGAATTTTATATAGTGCATGTTGTCAGTATTTTAATCATCCCCAGCTGTCAAAACGCTTGTAACCCGCCACTTCTATTTAAAATGTGTCTTCTAGGCATAAAATAATTAAAGGTACAGGACCATAAGGTAGGTTTAGAGTCGCTGCAATGTGACAAAAGCCTACATATGAAAGGCATTATTCCTGGAAGTTTTAAATATAAATTTTGTTTTGTCAGAAGGCTGCAGGGCACACATTTTCTATACTGTCAGGCTTGATAGTAACAATATTTATATTTCAAATAAAAAAGATTAAATTGCAATCTGATGTGTTTCTGGTTTTTCATATGGATTGAACCAGTGTATCATAGTGTTTCACATCTGGGTATCACCCAAACTTTCTTATTTTTTCTCCCCTTTTCTTCCCCCCTCCCTGTCTGCTGACACCGTTTCTGCTTTTTCTTATAGTATTAAGTCTTGCACTGTCAGTCCCTGAATTGAAATAATGAGGCTAAGCTACATAATGGTGTGTATGTGGGTGGAGGAGTATATACATTTTAGCTTGTTTTGTTTTGTCCACTTGCTTGTATCCTACTGGAAAATTCCCACCTTATAAATTACGCCAAGCAAGCATCTCAAACAGGGTTCAATTCCTTTTAATATGTTTTCTCTCATTCTCATTCTCTCTTTTAAGAGTTTGAAATTCATTTATTTGCCTGTTAAATTTATTTGCTGCTTATCTTACTGTGGAGCTACTCTAGGTGTCTTACAAAAATAAAAACTGAAATGAAAGGAAGTGTAAACATAACAGTATCCACGGAGATTGTCAGCCATCCAGCCAGGCTGTCCCAAAAGTGCTTTTTCAAAAGGCAGCTGGACTCTCCTTTTTCCTCAAAGACATTTCAATTGTCATCCAAGAAGCTTCTTCCGTTCTGATCGAAGAACTGAAGGAGCTTCTTGGATGAGAAGTGAAACATAGAAACATAGAAGATTGACAGCAGAAAAAGACCTCATGGTCCATTTCCTGCATTTTATCTTAGGATGGATATATGTGTATCCCAGGCATGTTTAAATTCAGTTACTGTGGATTTACTAATCACGTCTGCTGGAAGTTTGTTCCAAGCATCTACTACTTTTCAGTAAAATAATATTTTCTCACGTTGCTTCTGATCTTTCCCTCAACTAACCACAGATTGTGCCCCCGTCTTCTCATCAATTGTTTAATTTATAATTCATATAATTTAATTGTTCTGTCTGGGTCACTCCAGAAGCCAATACCAACCCAAAAAGAGAATCCAGACACACTGGTAAAAGGCAAAGGCAGTTTTATAAAATCCAAGAAAAACACAGGTAACAGAAAATGTCCTTACAAACAGGAAAATGCTGTATCTTCAGATATATTCACGAAGGCCAAAAGTCCATGCAGCAATACAGAATTCTTGCTGCCAAGCCAAAGCTGTAGATAGCAGACCTATACCTCCCACGGATCTTTCAAAGCTGCTGGGCCACGAGCCAGGAACAAAGACGCCGAGAAACAAGACAGGATAACACCATGCCAAGCTGATAACACTCCACATGGCTTAAAGGGCTTGCCTACCTTTTAAACCACACCCAAACCCAGCTGTTTCTACTTCAATGGTGGAAAATATCTCTTTAACTGCTCCTTTCGTTGCTCTGAACGTCGCTGTCTCATGTCAATGACAGCTTGTGCGTCATCACCTAATGACTCCAAGCTATTGGCTGGGGAGAGCCCCCCCCCCCGGGGGCTCTCATGCTGTTCTCCTTCATCCCATTCCTGATTTTCCTCTCCCCTGTCCGACTGTTCAGCCCCCTCCTCTGCGCTGTCATCCTCCTCCGGGCATGGAGCCAGCAGAGACACAGCTGGTCCCTGAGCAGCCTCAGGCTGAATCACAACACATATAATTCAAAAATTCAACATAAATTGTTTCAACTTCTACCCTCAAAATGACGCTACAGAGCACTGCACACCAGAATAGCTAGACACAAGAACAGTTTTTTCCCACATGCCATCACTCTGCTAAACAACTAATTCCCACAATACTGTAAAACTATTTACCAAGACTGTATTATTGTTATTCTATTCTATTCTGTTCTGTTCTATTGAAATTCTGTTTTATTCTGATTCTAATTCTAATTTGTTCTATTCTAGTCCATTCCACTTCACTCCATTCTATTCTCTTCTATGAAAAACAGTCTAGTTGCCTTTTGAAAAAGCACCTTTGAGATAAACAGAATAGTAGTAAAGTAATGGAACCATAAATTAAACCATGAATAAGAAAACAATGAGACTACAGTGATCTGAGGGTAAAAGATGAGAGGGTGGGCAAGCAGGGAGCAAAGGGGGAGGTTGGTTTAAAATTTATAGGGTATTTCCCTGGAAGGCTTCAGCTCTAAACACTAGCATTGACATCATACCAAAAGTATTATTTAATGGGTCCAAAGCTTAACAAGTGTAATATTTTGGCTGCAAAATCTGTTTGGCACTTTCAGCCCTTAGTGTTATATAGATAGAGTGGGATTTAGAGATAGATCTAGATTTATATGGATTATTTTTAAACATCAGAAAAATAAATACAAAATAACCAGAATTAATCACAACAGTATTGGTTGTTCAGGCTGGATTCACACTTTACAGTAAGTTATGATGTGTTTCCATCATAATTTATTAGAGATGCTATGAAGGACTATTTAGTACATAATGCTATGCCATAAACCATGGCTCTTAAATCACTTTGGTTGAATTTGCACATTAGGATAAACTAGAACCAAACTGGAGGTTTAATGCAAGGTACTAATTTCAATGTCATTGTAGAGCTGTTGGGTTTGTATGTAACAGAGTTGGGGTTTATTTTGAGGAATGAAGAAACTGCACTATGCCATGACACAAAAGAGGGCTTTGGAAATATTTACAGACACTTCATATCCTGGACATAAACCTCTACCCTCAAAATGATGCTACAGAGCACTGCACACCAGAACAACTAGACACAAGAACACCCCCCCCAAAAAAACGCCATCACTCTGCTAAACAAATAATTCTCTCACCACTGTCAAATTATCTCCGGGACCGTCTTCTGCCGCACAAATCCCAGCGACCAGTTAGGTCTCACAGAGTTGGCCTTCTCCGGGTCCAGTCGACTAAACAATGTCGTTTGGTGGGAACAAGGGGAAGAGCCTTCTCTGTGGAGGCCCTGACCCTCTGGAACCAACTCCCCCCAAATATCAGAGTTGCCCCCACCCTCCTTGCCTTTTGTAAGCTTCTTAAAACCCACCTCTGTCATCAGGCATGGGGGAATTGAGATATTCCCTTCCCCACTAGGCTTATAAAATTTATGCATGGTATGTCTGTATGTATGATTGGTTCCTTAAATTGGGTTTTTTTTAAATTACTTTTAATATTAGATTTGTTCATATTGTCTTTTTACTGTTGTTAGCCACCCCGAGTCTGTGGAGAGGGGCGGCATACAAATCTAATAAATAAATAAATAAATAAATAATAAATATTTACTAAGTCTGCCCTACTATTAATCTTCTCATTGTTCCCATCACCCATTTCCTCCCACAAATGACTATATGACTGTAACTTTGTTGCTTGTATCCTTACAATTTATATTGACTGGTTCCTAATATGATTGGATTGTTTATTTGTACCCGGACTATCACTAAGTGTTGTACTTTATGATTCTTGACAAATGTATCTTTTCTTTTATATACACTGAAAGCCTATGCACCAAAGACAAATTCCTTGTGTGTCCAATCATACTTGGCCAATAAAATAATTCTATTCTATTCTATATTCAATGCATTTGTTGTCTGCCAAAAGTTTAAAGCAGGATTTCAGGTGGTTCATATACCGATAGTTGCCATGTTCTCCAAGGAGCTCTCTTCAGAAGGATTTGAAAATAAACAAATATGTATATCATGGGAATGTGGAAAGTACTCTATATTCAAAACATGGCCCAACCTACAGCTGTAGAAAATAAACATCTTTCTTTTTCAGATCTTCCAGAAACAATGTACTTCATGCAAGATTATTGGCATTTTTGGCATGAATCCTAAACGTTGTTCAGTGGTTTCTCAGGAGTGGATAATTGTTGGTGAGTACAATATGAATGCATGAAATGGGAAATAAGTTACAATGAAAGCAGAAATTTGAACATGGGTTTATGTCCAGATTGACTTAGCAAAAAAAAAAAAAAAGTCTTAGTCTTTGCATCTTGATGTTATGATGCAGCATCATTTATTCTTGAGGACAGGATTTTACCTGAACATAACAGTTGGGTTTTGTAACAGTTTGATGAATTGGGTAAACCTGCTGCAATCACTCCTCCTTCTATTCCTCCACAGGCACGGCCACCAGGAAGAGATCAAAAGAATTTGGTTTTCTTTTCTTTTAAGTTTTCAGTTTACTGAACAAATGAAATCTGACTTTGTCCTGATTTGTACAGCATACTGAACTATAATTCGTGCAACCAAAATGGATTAAATAAGCTTCAGTGGGCTAGGTTCCAAGAACCTGTCATAAACAAAGAGCCCACATTACAGCTTAATTCGCTGCATGGATACCAGTTACGGGCCTATGTGGACCAGGAGGTTTTGATTATTGTAACTTGCTATTGTAACATCTTGATTATTGTAACATGCTATACATGGAGCTTCCCTTGAAGAGTGTTCGGAGACTGCAGATAGTCCAGAATACAGCCACGCGAGCTGTCATGGGTGTACCTTGGTATGCCCATATAACACCTACGCTCTGCACCGATTAGTCTCCAGTCACAATTCGAAGTGTTGGTTATCACCTATAAAGCCCTACATGGCTTAGGACCAGACTATTTATGGGACTGTCTCCTGCCATATACCTCCCAGAGACCAATAAGATCACACAGGGTTGGCCTCCTCCAGGTTCTGTTGACTAAGCGATGCAGGTTGGTTGGGCGCTGGGGGAGGGCCTTCTCTGTAGCTGCCCCGGTTCTATGGAACCAATTCCCCCCGAAAGGCTGTGAAGAGCTGTTTTTTCTGGCAGGCCTGGGGGCCGTGAACACTAACATCTTGTCACAGCTGAATTGTATGTATTTGGTATGGATGTCTGTGTGACTGGATATTTTACAGGGTTTTATAATGGGTTTTATTGATTTTTAGCATTTAATATTTGACTTTTTATTATTGTATTGTATTTATATTGTTGTAAGCCACCCTGAGTCCCATTGGGATTATGCTGCATAAAAGTAAATCAAATCAAATCAAATTAAACAGGGTGAAATGCTACCAGTTCTGCCTGGTTTGGGCATACTGATAGCACGTACAGAGGGTGAAAAATGTGTGCGATGGTAGAACTGGTAGGAAAGATAAGTAGATTTCACCACTGGCACAGACCTACTGTGGAACTAGTATAAACTTATTCTTAACTGGTTGCATGAACCCGAAATTTCAAAGTGAGCTGGGCAATGTTTAATTCAAGCAAACCAAGATCCTCTGTGATATTTGAAGTTTGGGCAGGAGAATAAACACGATTTATTTGGAAATTATAATGGAAGCTTCTCCTACTTAAGTTTGAACTGGAAGAAAAGAATGCAGGCTTCTAAATGTCCCACCTTTAGTGAAAGGGCATCATTTGTTTTAGCTTTTGTATGAGAGAGGCCCACTTTTGGGCAATAGTCCCTATTTGAGGACCATGACCTTAATGTTCTGCTTCGTAAGTGGCTGAACATGGACAAACAGCCACATTTTAATTGAAATAAAAATAATTGAACTTATTCGATTAGTTTAGTGGATTTATTAGTTTCATGATCATAATAATATTTTTTTTAAAAGAAAAATAAAGTACAGGGTGTAAGTCCATGGTAAAATAGGTAAAAGGAAAGCACAAAATACATATGTGTTAAATATAAAGAATATTTAACTTTCAGGGTTCTCCAATCAGTTTGATATCCTGGGATTAAATCAGCAAGGGGAAGTTAGTGTGATTTACTTTGCTTACATTTAAGCATTCCATGCTATGTTAAAAATTATACTGGTGACAATTTGATGGTTTTGAGGACCCTCTAAAAATCACATCCAAGATTTTCGGATGCCACAAACATCCTTGCAGCTATAGATTGTACAAAACAGTGTTTTTAAAATCACCGACCACTATACTCGATGGTGCAGTGGTTAGAGTGCAGTGCTGCAAGCTACTTCTGCTGATCGCCAGCTGCCACCAGTTTGGCAGTTCGAATCTCAGTAGGCTCAAGGTTGACTCAGCCTTCCATCTTTCAAAGGTTGGTAAAAAGAGGACCCAGATTGTTGGGGGCAATATGCTTACTCTCTGTAAACCACTTAGAGAGGGCTGTAAAGCACTGTGAAGCAGTATATAAGTTTAAATGCTATTGCTATGTACTCATTTTATATGTTTATGGCTATGTTTTGCTTATTTATATCCATTTATTTGTGCCGTTTTTTCATGTGTCTGTGTCATTGTCTATACTGATACTTGTTTCCTTGTACTTGTTGACAAAATAATAAAATAAAATAGATAAATAAATAACATATTTACATTGGAAAGGAGAGATGATAGCAGACAAGCTAGTAGATGATCGCATTTGTTTGGATTTACTTCCTGCCCGCATCATTTGTTCAGCCCTACTTCCTCCTTTGAATAAGACCAAAGAGAGGGTTTTAGCCTTGGGCACTTCCTTTATATTCTGAGTGGGTTCCCCATTTATGCACCCTGATTTAGAGGGAGCATATATTTTTCCCACGCTCTGTGATTGACAGCTAAATCACATGCAGATTGGAATATAATATATTTCTCTAATGATGCAATGGGTGTTTGAATAATACCATTAAGGATGACATTGCAAGGCATTGGAATGAAGGATGCCCTCATCAGAACAGTAAATAGCTAAATTGAATTCAGATAGTTCAATCAATTTAAATGCAAATTGTACAGATCCACCACAAGGTTTTAAAACACCAACATTAATGACCATTAGATGGCATGGTTTGGCCTCCAGATAGACTTCTCATGGAGGTACTAGAACTGCGTCTACTAATACTAATGTAATATTTCAGATTTATAGAAGGGCAAGTACCCACGAATAAATATTTCTCCATTAAATACAAAGCAAAACATTTGTATGTAGAATGTAAAACTGGTTGGGAAGGGGACCAGTGTAAAAAACATCTCCCTAATTTGGTCTATGAAGGAGAAATATCCTTGTTAGTAATAGTCCCAAATGAAGAATGAATCATCACAATTCCAATTTTAGTCTTTGGATTTTTCAAATTTGGCAATTTTAAGGCATCAACTAAAACTGAAAAAAAAATACGATAAAGTAGCTTTACTATAAAGTAGAATTAGCAATAGCAATAGCAGTTAGACTTATATACGGTGCTGCACAGCCCTCTCTAAGCAGTTTTACAGAGTCAACCTCTTACCCCCAACAATCTGGGTCCTTGTTTTACCCACTTGGAAAGATGGAAGGCTGAGTCAACCCTGAGCTGGTGAGGATCAAACTCTTGGCAATGGGCAGAGTTAGCCTGCACCACTGCCTTCTAACCACTGCATGGGATGGAAGGATGGATGTTAGGAAGGATGGAAGCAAGCAAGCAAGCAAGCAAGCAAGCAAGCAAGCAAGCAAGCAAGCAAGCAAGCAAGCAAGCAAGCAAGCAAGCAAGCAAGCAAGCAAGCAAGCAAGCAAGCAAGCAAGCAAGCAAGCAAGCAATAGCACTTAGACTTATATACCACTTTACAATGCTTTACAGCCCTCTCTAAATGGTTTACAGAGTCAGCCTATTGCCTCCAACAATCTGGGTCCTCATTTTACCCACCTTGGAAGGATGGAAGGCTGAGTCAACCTTGAGCCTAATGAGATTCGATCTGCCAAACTGCTGGCAGCTGGTGGTCAGCAGAAGTAGCCTGCAGTACTGCAGTACACTAACCACTGTACCTCTGTGGCTCCAAATTAACTTATTTGTCTGTATTTCCAGTCTGATCTCTCTGAGAAGGCAGACTTCAATCTTGCAATGTAGAGTACAATTTCCTCCATCTCCTTTCAGCTTCACCAGCCGCAGTGACTCAGTGGTTTGTAGTGCAGTACTGCAGGCTACTTCTGCTGATCACCAATGGCCTGCAGTTTGGCAATTTGGGTCTCACTGTCTCAAGGTTGACACAAGCACTGTGAAGTGATAAGTCCAAGTGCTATTGCCATTGGGAAACTAGGGAGAGTCCTTTTTGAGAGTCTTGCTCTGCTCACTATGCAGCTATGGGTTATGTCTTCTCTATCTGGGTATTCCCTAGGCCAGGGCTATCAAACTCTCAGCCTACAGGCTGGATGTGTCACGTACTGACCATGCCCATGCCCGTTTTAGCGAAGGGGGGAAAGATCTGATATGTCACATGACACCACTGTGACAATATGAATTCAACAACCCTGCCCTAGGCAGAACCACTTTGCGGGATTTCTCAAGATCGTTCACATTTACCATTGCAGAGATGGTGCTTCAGTTATGACGATATAGGCTCCATATTGCAGATTTTAATCAGATGAATAGAATAGAATAGAATAGAATAGAACAGAACAGAACAGAATAGAATAGAGTAGAATTCTTTAAATAGAATAGAATTCTTTAAATAGAATTTTATCTCTTCAAACATAATTTGTCTTTGGTGCATATGCTCTCAGTGTACAAAAAACCCCAAGATATATTTGTCAAGAATCAAGAGGTAAAACACTTAATGATTATCATAGGGTACAAATAAGCAGTAAAGAAACAATCAACATTAATATTAATTGTAAGAATACAAGCAACAAGTTACAGTCATATAGTCATAAGTGGAGGAGATTGATGATAGGAATGATGAAAATACTAGTAATTGTAATGCAGCCTTAGTAAATAGTTTGATAGTGGTGAGGGAATTATTGTTTAGCAGAGTGATGGCATTTGGGAACAACTGTTCTTATATCCAGTTGTCTTGGTGTATAGTGCTCTATAGCATTATTTTGAGGGTGCGAGGGGTCAGTAAATATTTTCACAGCCCTCTTTTTGACTTGTGGGTCCTCAATGGAAGGCAGGTTGATAGTAATTGTTTTTTTCTGCAGTTCTGATTATCTTCTGAAGTCTGTGTCTGTCTTGTTGGTTTGCAGAACCAGACAGTTATAGGGGTGCAGATGGCAGACTCAATAATTCCTTTGTAGAACTGGGCCTGACTTTTAATAGGCTTTCTGAGTAATGCTGTCTGATCACACCCAGAGGTTGCAGAGTTGATGCAAGCTGAACTAGGCCATTGTCTTCCATTTCTGTCATGATTTCTGCTGTGTTTGTATAGACGAAGAAAGTTTGGTCAATGTCTATGCTGGCTTCAAGGCTGTAAGGAACACCTGGCTTGTTAACCAAGTAGCATCTGCACAAAATTATATCTGCTCTGAGAGTTGTTTTGCAAACTTTGTTAATTAACAAGAGGCAATCTAATCAGAGAAAAGTGAAAAGAAAGCGACACATTGAGAATATTCTTTGCCATGCAAACAAACTGCTTTAGCATCTACCTGCAATTATTTGTTTAAAACATGGGCCTCTCCCCTCCCTGAATTTCTTGGGGATAACTAGAGAGTAAATTTCATAATCAAAGTTCATAGTCTTGTCAACCAAGAAATTTTGGGGACTCAGAGATACATTTTACCAAATAAAATCTTTTTCAAATTTCCTTCTGAGTGTTAATGGAGATGGGGAGATTCCGTTTCTTTCCAGTACAGTGCTTTGTTTGCCATGTGATAATCTCTTCATTTGCTGCTTTTCTCTTCTAGGATTGCCCATAACCAGGGATGAAATCCTCTAAGGTCTCCTACCTGTCCGCTTTGCGCATGAACATGCGCCCCAAGCATTATTATTATTATTATTATTATTATTATTATTATTATTATTATTATTATTATTATTATTATTATTATTATCATTATCATTATCATTATCATTATCATTATCATTATCATTATCATTATCATTATTATTAATTAGATTTGTATGCTGCCCCTCTCCGCAGACTCGGGGCGGCTCCCAACAGTGACAAAAGCAATATATATTGACAAATCTAATAATTAAAATCTAAGATAACAATTATACATTTAAAAATCTAAAAGCAAGGAACCCCAATATAAAAAACATACATACAGTCATATCATGCACTAGAACTACATAGGCAGGGGGAGATGTCTCAGTTCCCCCACGCTTGATGTCAGAGGTGGGTTTTAAGGAGTTTACGAAAGGCAAGGAGGGTGGGGGCAATTCTAATCTCCGGGGGGAGTTGGTTCCAGAGGGCCGGGGCTGCCACAGAGAAGGCTCTTCCCCTGGGCCCCGCCAAATGACATTGTTTTGTTGATGGGACCCGGAGAAGGCCCACTCTGTGGGACCATCAGAGTTTACAAAGGTAAGTAGAACAGCAAGTGGGAAGAATCAGCTATGCTACATGATCTAGATTAGCTGGAAAGCAGTATCATTGGATATATTGGTTTGCCTGAACTGGTAGCATTTTTTACTATGGCTTTAGGCAAACCAGTCTGAACCGGTAGCATTTCACATTCTGCCCGTAACACATACACAACATATCCTCAATAAGAATGAAACATTTCATAAAGCCATTCTACACATCATATTTACACAAATATAATACTGATGGTGTTACCTAATGGTATATGTAGATGAAATAACTATGTTACAAATAGACTGCATTTTAAAGTTTTTAAAAATTGCACCGTTAACAAGGAATGAGGGGAATGCAATGTCCAAGCTTATAAGAGAGTGAAGCTAGTTTGAATGCAGTGCAGGAGGAAAAGACCATTTATCTTCATCTTACTGTGGGTAAAATAAATAAAAAATAAAAACAAAATGAAACACCATCCATTATACATTTTGTCTTAATACTAATGTATTCATGAAGAGCTGGAATATTCATAGGATAATATAACTCTGAAAATATGTGCTGAAAATGTAGATCATGCTCCATATTGTATTACTTTAATTAACCAACATATTATTTCATATTATTTGCCCTAAGGGATGATGGATGGTCATGAGAAAGGACAGTTGTGGCTCTGATGGTATAATGGTATGTGGGAATGATCTTGGGAGACAGGGGGAAATGCTGATTGACTAGACCACGGTCAGACAACAAGCAGCTGAGTCTGCAGAAGGAATATGGATGCAACACTCGTCTCACAAGAAACAATCCTTAGGTTTTTTGGATTGGGAAGGAAAGGTGGGAGAGATGCATTTTCAGATTTGCAAGATCGATTTCAACTTTGCAAAACAGTCCAGATAAGAATGTAGGATAATAGACTTGGAAGGGATTTTGAGGATCTTCTAGTCCAGTGTTTCCCAACTTTGGCAACTTGAAGAGATCTGGACTTCAATTCCCAGAATTCCCCAGCCAGCGAATGCTGGCTGGGGAATTCTGGGAGTTGAAGTCCCAATCTCTTCAAGTTGCCAGGGTTGGGAAACACTGTTCTAGTCCAACCCCCTACTTGAGTAATAATAATAATAATAATAATAATAATAATAATAATAATAATAATAATAATATTATTATTATTATTATTATTATTATTATTATTATTATTTATTGGATTTGTATTCCGCCCCTGTCCGCAGACTCGGGGCGGCTAGCAACAATAATAAACACAACATGTACAATCCAATAATAAAAAACAACTAAAAACCCCTATTATAAAACCAAACATATACACAAACATACCATGCATGACTTGTAATGGCCTAGGGGAAAGAGCTATCTCAACTCCCCCATGCCTGGTGGTATAAATGAGTCTTGAGTAGTTTACGAAAGACAGGGAGGGTGGGGGCAGTTCTAATCTCCGGGGGGAGTTGTTTCCAGAGGGCCGGGGCCGCCACAGAGAAGGCTCTTCTCCTGGGGCCCGCCAAACATGTCCTCAATAAGGACCAAACATTGTTTAGTCGACTGGACCCGGAGAAAGCCAACTCTGTGGGACCTTATCAGTCGCTGGGATTCGTGCGGTAGGGATTCGTGAGTAGAAGACTCTTATACCAGTGATGGCAAACCTTTTTTTGGTTTGTGTGCCAAAAGGATGTGTGTGGGTGTGCTAGCATGCGTGCATGTGCCCACACCCCTTCCCTCACCTTCCATGCATGCACACCCACACACACTGCCCCTGCGCATATGCACAATCCCCCCATCCACAGGCCTCACTGAAAGCTGGGGTGGTGAAAAAAATGGCTAAATGGGCAAACCGGAAATTTGGAAAAATTGATTTCCGTTTTGCCCGTTGTGTTGTTTTTTGTACTCTGGAGGGTTCAGAGAAGCTTCCTGAGGCCCCAGAGTGCAAAAAACACCACAACAGGCAAATCGGAAATGCGTTTTCCATTGGGGGATTTTTTTGTACTCCAGGGCTTCAGGAAAGGCTGAAAATCATCTGGCCAGCTGTGGCATGCACGATGGAGCTGACTTAGGGCAACATCTCGTGTGCCTTCCAATATGGCTCTGCATGCCACCTATGGCATGCGTGCCATAGGTTCGCCATCATGGTCCTAAACCATTTCCAATAAACAGTTGTCTTGTCTCTTTTTGAAAGCTTCCAGTGATGGAACACTCACAACTTCTGAAGGTAAACTATTCTGCTGGTGGATTGCTCTCACCTTTAGGAAATTTCTCCTTCATTCTAGATTGTTTCTCTCGTTAAGTTAGTTTCCATCCATTATTTCTTGTCTAGCTTTTTGGTGCCATCTTTGTAGGAACTCCTGAAACATTCATACACATTTGTACCAAAGCAAAACAAAACAAAAAGAAGCAAAGCAAAGCAAAGCAAAAATAAAATAAAATAAAATAAAATAAAACAATAAAATAAAATAAATAAAATAAATAAAATAAAATAATAAAATAAATAAAATAAATAAAATAATAAAATAAATAAAATAAATAAAATAAATAAAATAAATAAAATAAATAAAATAAATAAAATAAATAAAATAAATAAAATAAATAAAATAAATAAAATAAATAAAATAAATAAAATAAATAAAATAAATAAAATAAATAAAATAAATAAAATAAATAAAATAAATAAAATAAATAAAATAAATAAAATAAAATAAAATAAAATAAAATAAAATATCAACCTAGAAGTACTAATTCTAACTTTCATATTCCCTCCTTCACCTTTACAGCCTAAAAAAATAGTGAATTTTGACGTGCACACATTCTTTTTGTAGGCTTAGTTCCCCCGTAGCCGATCTTTCCTCTGGCTGCAGCTCTTCCCTCGATCACCCAAGGTCATTCCCACTCACCATTAAAACTCAGTTGGATTCACTTATTGAATCAAAAACTATTGTTCATTGTTTAATTTTATTTAATTTATTTGACATCTATGCCACCCAATCCCATAGGACTCAGGGTGGCTTACAACAGTACAGAACAATACAATAATACAATAATAAAAATAAGTCAAATATTCATAATAATTATAAACCCCATTATAAATCCATAGCAAAATAACGCCTTATAAAATCCCTAAAACCAATCTAACGACAACAAACATACGACGACAGGGCTTCTGCAGAGCCCAGGTGCGTGTCCTCACTATGCGAGAGAGGAAGCTCACCACCGGTAGGTGCCCAGGGCTGAGAGGATGCCCAGGGCTATGCCGCCCCGTGATCCGGAGAGGGTGGAAAAGAAGCAGATACTGGAAAAATGCCATTTGCCACCCCCATTCCTCCCCCTTCCCTCCAGCATCCTCTCACTGTTCTAAGGAAAGGGCATGGTCAGAAATGAAAGTAGTCAGAAATACACTTAAACAACACACCATTGGCAAAATGGTGCACATGCTTCATCCTCTGTGCATGCCTCCTCCCCCACCCATGGGAGCGTTCAGTAGGGCAGCGAATGGCTGCCCTTCCCTGCATAGGAGCCCATCACTGCAGCAAAGCCAGGTCTTGACAGCTTTTTGAAAGACCAATAGAGACATCGGGGGGGGGGAAAGTTGGTTCCATAGAGCCGGGGCAGCTACAGAAAAGGCCCTCCCCTGCACTCCCGCCAACCTATATTGCTTAGTCGATGGGACTCGAAGAAGGCTGATTCTGTGCAATCTAATAGGCCTCTGGGAGGTATGTGGCAGGAGATGGTCCTGTAAATAGTCAGGCCCTAAGGCATGGAGGGCTTTATAGGTGATAATCAACACCTATAAGGTGAAACTACATCTCATATTCAAGATTTCACCTGAGTAACACCAGGTAGAGAACTTTTATCTCTCCCCCAACATGCCAGAAGTGGGTTCCTCCCAGTTCAGACCGGTTCAGCTCAAATTTATTTATTTATTTATTTATGTATTTATTTATTTATTATTTATTCATTCATTCATTCATTCATTCATTCATTCATTCATTCATTCATTCATTTATTTATTCTATTTTTATGCCACCCTTCTCCTTAGACTCAAGGAGGCTTACAACATGTTAGCAATAGCACTTTTTAACAGAGTCGGCCTATTGCCCCCACAATCCGGGTCCTCATTTTACCCACCTCGGAAGGATGGAAGGCTGAGTCAACCTTGACCCGGTGATGAGATTTGAACCACTGACCTACAGATCTACAGTCAGTTTCAGTGGCCTGCAGTACAGCACTCTACCTGCTGCGCCACCCCGGCTCTTGGTAGCAAACCACTGGTAACATCACAATGACATCACGGAACTGGTTTGGTCAGTGCTAGTTCGTGGGCTTTTTTTTTGAAATTTGGGGAAATTTGTTCCTGTTTTTTTTTTTCTTCGGCACATGTACAAAAGCTGAGTTTCTGGCACTGCGCATGCATCACCATCTTGTTTTCTACTTTTTAAAAAAAATATTTTTTTTTCAGCACTGCGTGTGTGCACATGCATCAGTAATGGGCTGCTGCCCCCATTGGGGGGGGCAGTGAGGGTAGTAGGTTTATACACTATTTATTGAATACTTAATTGTTTTTTATTGTCCTTCATTCTCTAGTAACTTAGTATGATCCTTAATTACTTTTAAAATAGGAAATAATTAAATAGTGTGTTTTTACCCATAAATGCTTTAATCGTTTTAATCATTATCTAGAACTGAACTGAATTAAAGAAAATTGAACTACTTGCCTAATCTGTTATCCTACTGAGCCTTGTGGGTTCAGTACAAAACCTGAAAATGTTCCTGCGCTCCTCAACAAATAATGCCGTCTATCATTTGTCCTTTTTGCGGCTATTCAAATAATGTGAATTAATCAACTGAAAAAGAGTCCAACTACCTATTTGAAAACATATCTTGGTCGGTAAGCCACTCCCATCCAGTCACATGACCTTTAAGCCACCCCTGGTCACATGATTGTCAAGCCACTCACACCTGATCACATGGCCTGCAAGCCACTCCTACCCGGTCCTACATGACCATCAAGCAACACCCATAAAATAAGCCATGCCCACGGTGTGGTAGTAAAACTTTTGGCAGCCCATCACTGGCGCATGTGAAATGTGTGCGCACCCACAGCCATGTGGCGCGGGAGGAAACAAACCAGCAGTGAGGTAAGTTAGAATCCACCCCTGCTCCATGCCCTTTATTTATTCCAAACAACACCTAGGTTTAGTGGCCAAGTATCGGAAATCTTGCATTTATTTCGTTACAAGGAGTGAAGGGGCTGGATGTAGATGTCCTGTCTTTCATTGTGAAATTTTCACTGAAGTAGCCTGCCATGGCCTTGTTTCCCACGTTTCAATGGCTTCCCATGGGAAGTCATTAGGCTAAAACGTCTCCCGTGAATAGTGGCTGGTTTGGGAAAGGTGTCCTGGATGATAAAAATGAGCTTTTTGCTACATATATTTCTCAAGCTGAAATGCATAACTTTATATAAAAATGTCATGTAAAGTCAGTTCCCAGGACTGTAACAGGGAGCATTTGTCTAGGACAAGGGTGAGCATGAACATGTCGCGAATATGACACTTATGTCATTGCTTCTCCTGGTCGACAAAAATCCAGCAAATGCAGCCTTCAGGCAGTGAAATGTTAGACTTACTGTGGTTGTTTGGCAATTGAATTGATCTCAGTGAGGCATTTTGCTTTAAAGCATCAACCACTAATTCCACTAACCAGGAGAAACGTCAGGCCATGTGTTGACTCTGCACAGTGCATAAACAGATGGGGTTTTCCCCCCCAGCTTTTGGAATTAATCTCAGAAACAACAAGGGAAGCCACAGAGCCATGCCCTTCGAGGCAACAGCATTAACATTCGGTAGAAATTAGGCAGCGGGTTAAAACATTGAGTCCAGTCCTGTAAAATAGGTGCCTCTCCATTCTATCAAGTAAAGAGTTTGAAATTACATCTCTTTATCCATGGTCCCTCTTCCCCAGATAATGCCTAAAACTTTTCATGTATTCTGCAGAATCCTTTAAATGGGTTGCTACTGAATTATAAGTTTTACTGAAGCATAAGCTGGAAAGCATTAAATGATTGAGAAGTGGCCATAGATTCTTTATTTCATTTTGATTACATTGGAATTAAGTCAAAAGTAATTATAGGGAGTCCTCAACCTACGACCACAATTGAACTCAACCTTTCTGTTGCTAAGTGGGACAGTTGTTAAGTGAATCTTGCCCCCATTTTATGACCCCTCTTTCCATTAAGTGAATCACTGCATCTGATAAATTAATATTATGGTTGTTAATCTCTAGAATAGATAGATAGATAGATAGATAGATGGATGGATGGATGGATGGATGGATGGATGGATGGATGGATGGATGGATGGATGGTGTTGTGGTTGGCTCTGGCCCAGCTCCTGCCCCAAAGAATGTGGAGGTGGATGCAGGGGAAACATCAACATGTCATAGGCCTGTTTTATTGCCGACAGAGGCAGGTAGTGCAGTTTCCTCGGACGAAGAAGAAGGTGGCAGCGATTTGGAAGAGGGGGACTTGGCACACAGCCCAGGAAGCCAATCTCCATTATCTTCGGTCGATTCATATGTGGAAGTCTTGGATCCACGCAGGCGCACAGTTATGCGTAGAAGAGACCAATTGAGGACATATTACAGGAGATAAGAGAGGCCACCTGTGTTTGGGTGGGGCTCTAGTAATTAGAGCTGCTGATACAAATAGCAGCGTGTTGGTTTGGCCGTTGTGGAAGATTATCTGATCGCAGTTCTTCATGACCATGCCTTGCTGTTTTCTGGACTTTGTTGATTTTTCACACCTTTGAAACCAAAGCGGAGCAAAGTGTGTGTGTCTCACTTCGTTGGAAGAAGAAGTGGTGTGAAGTTTCTTCACAGCTGCTAGCTAAGTACTTAATGACTGCTTAAGGGAAATTGTACAGACTACCCGGTTGTTTTGGGATGAGTGCTCTTTGCAATACAAAAAGAGTGCTTAGTTTATTTTGAATTTTGTGATAAAGAACATTGTTTTGAATTTTCAAACGTGTGTGTGTCTGAAATTTGTACCCTTGAATTTTCGGGAGGCTCCTACCAGAGAGCCCGGCAGAACAGATGGATGGATGGATGGATGGATAGATGAGATAGATAGATAGAGAGAGAGAGAGATTACTAGAGTTGGAAGGGACCTTGTAGGTCATCTAGTCCAATTTCCCTCAAACAAGAGTCCCTACATTATTTCAGACAAATGGCAAGTCAAAATCTCAAGTGTTTGAGCTCTCGCAACCTCCACAGGTAAGCTGTTCCTCTAGTCGATTACTCTCACTGTCAAAAAGTTCCTCCTTATTTCTAGGTTGAATCTCTCTTTGTTCAGTTTCCATCCATTATTCCTTGTCTGGCCTTCAAGTGCCTTGGAAAATAGCTTGATCCCCCTTCTCTCTGTGGCAGCCCATCAATATTGGAACATTGCTATCGTGTCTCCCCTGGTCCTTCTCTTCGCCAGTCAACTAGCAAATCTGGTTTCCCCATTGACTTTGCTTGTCAGAAGATTACAATCTTCTGAAACCCAGGACACTGAAAGTGTCATAAATGTAAGTCAGTGACCAAGGGTCTGGATTTTGATCACATGACCATGCAGATGCTGCAATAGTTGTTAGTGTGATAAATAGCCATAAGTCACTTTTTTCAGTCCCATTGTAACTTTGAACGCTCACTAAACAAACTGTTGTAAGTTGAGGACTACTTCTATTTCCATCCCTACTGTTTTCTCCTGTACCAATTCACTGTTTGGTATGTATTCCAGCCCCCCAAATTCCTCAATGCACAGAAAAAAAATGTCTGAAATCTCACGTGCCCACATGTCTCCTTGCAAGATTTACTTCCTATGCATGCAAAGAAGACAAATCTCCCTTTGATGTGCGCGTGCCACCACTGGTCACTCGGAGCTGCGTGAGCATCAGCACTGTAGCAGCGATAGGTTGGAACCCCCGCCTAATGATGATGATGATGATAACAAATATACCCCCGTGCAACCATCCTCTTTAGAACTGTGGGAAAATGCTCTCAATCTGCTTGATGAAACGGGGGGGGGGGATGAAATCAAGGCCTGCATTCTCATGGAGATCATTTGAATAGCAGACAGCTTGTCTTTCCACCTATGAATCAGTCCCCTCAACCAGGTCTGTTTCCACGATCTTGAAGCGTGATGGCTGAGTTTCCTTATAACTGTCTGGTATCTCTCCCTTATGAGCTGCCTTCAAGTTCAGAAGCTCAGAGCAGACGATAATTGGTTTTTATTGTACAAAGTGGTGCTTGTCTCTCCTCGGGGTTGAGGTTTTAATTTCTTAGCAGCAGAGTAACTGATCTGGTGGATCCTGTTTTTAGCAGAAGGGAGCAGGATCAGATTATCTTTGGAATCCTTTCTATCTCAGCAACTCTATGGTTTTTTATAGACAGAAATGAAATTTGATCGAGACTCAGATAAACCAAGGGCTTTCATAAGTCGTGGTCTCCAGGAAGAAGCTGCTGAGAAGCTGGGAGAGGACTTTGTTATCCACGATCAGGGGTGGTAAAAAGATAAAGGTTCTCCTTGCACATATGTGCTAGTCATTCCCGACTCTAGGGGGCAGTGCTCATCTCTGTTTCAAAGCCGAAGAGCCAGCGCTGTAAACGTCTCTATGGTCATGTAGTTAGCATGACTAAATGCCAAAGGTGCACAGAACGTTGTTACCATCCCATCAAAGGTGGTCCCTCTTTTTCTACCTGCATTTTTTACATGCTTTGAAACCAAGCTGACAGAATAATAATAATAATAATAATAATAATAATAATAATAATAATAATAACAACAACAACAACAACAACAACAATAATAATAATAATAATAATAGAAAGAATTACAAAAACCCCCAACAAATGCACTAGCATATTTTAAAAGCAATGAACATGAAAAGGAATGAATATAGCATGCCTCATTCCCTCCCCACCCACCCCCAGAATAGAATAGAACAGAACAGAATAGAACAGAATAGAATAGAATTCTTTATTGACCAAGTGTGATTGCACACACAAGGAATTTGTCTTTGGTGCCAAAAAATATCCTATCTATCAGGCAGGGTTCCTAATCCATTGCTGCATATTTCAATCTAATTTGGTTTACATAATTTGTATCAAGAGACTAGAATTTGCCTGCAAAGCATAATCAGTTTTATTAAGAATGGACAGAACTGGGAAGAAAGGCAGAGTAACAAAATAAAAGCGATGGAAAGGACCGATTAATTGTTCTAAAATTCCTCCTTGGTTCTAGGTTGGATCTCTCCTTGATTAGCTTCCACCCATTGCTTCTTGTCCTGCCTTCAGTTGCTTTGAACAATAGTTTGCCCCCTCTTCTTTGTGGCAGCCCTGAGATAGTGGAACAATGCACTTCTATTATGTCACCCCTTGTCTTTCCTTTCATTAAACTATATCCAATTCCAGCAACTACTCTTTATATGTTTTAGCCACCAGTCCCCTAATCAACTTTGTTGCTCTTCTCTGCACTCTTTCTAGAGTCTCAACATCATTTTTAGATTGTGGCAACCCTAACTGGAGGCAATATGCGGTCTTACCAAGGCATTATAAAGTGGTACTAACAGTTCACTTGATCTTGATTCTTTGTTAATGCAATTTAGGATTGCATTGGCTTTTTTGGAAGCAGCAATAAACTGCTGGCTCACATTTAAGTGATGGCCCAGTAGGACTCCAAGTTCCCTCTCGCAGTAAGGAAGGGGCCATGTGACCTCAGCATCCTTAATTGGGCATTACTGAAATGAAGAAGCTACTTTAACAGTCTATATTAACAATGCCCATCCCAACCTACCATGACAGATGTTGTGCTCCATGTGCTTTAGAGACTATGAAGAGGACTTTAAGGACTTTAGGGACTATGAAGATTCTAGTGCAATGGCATCCATATAAGGATGCTGTCAATTGCAATGAAATCTGAATATTGTTCTCCCTACATGGAAAATGAGTTTCATGATTTTATCCATGGTTGAATGTTTTGACATTAACACGCAAGAATAAAGAGCCCAAATCTTTCAAAATATTGGGCAATTGTCTGCCTACATTAATGTGAAAGTATCCTAATATGTACAGTCTGATTCCTTCCTTTCTATTGGAACATTATATGCTGGGGCAGTGCTTGCGTCAAAAATTAGATTGAACAACTGTCCCTCCATTGTTTATCAGAACAGAACAAAATAACAGAATTGGAAGGGACCTTAGAGGCCTTCTAGTCTAAACCCCTGCTTAGGCACGAAACCCTACACCACTTCGGACAAATGGTTATCCAACATCTTCTTAAAAACTTCCAGTGTTGGAGCATTCACAACTTCTGGAGGCAAGCTGTTCCACTGATGAATTGTTCTCAATGTCAGGAAATTTCTCCTTAGTTCTAAGTTGCTTATCTCCTTTAGTTTCCACCCATTGCTTCTTGTTCTATCCTCAGGTACTTTGGAGAATAGCTTGATTCCCTCTTCTTTGTAGCAACCCCGGAGATATTGGAAGACTGTTATTATGTCTTCCCTAGTCCTTCTTTTCAATAAACTAGACATACCCAGTTCCTGCAACCATTCATTGTATGTTGTAGCCTCCAGTCCCTTAATCATGTTTGTTGCTCTTCTTTGCACTCTTTCTAGTGTCCCCACATCTTTTTTACATAGTGATGACCAAAACTGAATTTCATATTCCAAGTGTGGCCTTACCAAAGCATTATAAAGTGGTATTAAATTCTCAGCTCCTTCAGAAATTAAACAAAAAACAAACAAACAAACAACACCCCACCACACAACCCAATGAAACAACATGGACTTGTTGTATTATCCAGACTTAATGCTAGTGTATGGGTCTTTCTATACGCAAAGTGTATATTCTTGCTTGTTATACTGGTATCAATCCATTGTGAACTGCATCTGTTTTAGATTATCTGACTGAGCTACATTTACTATTAAATAATATGGGCTGAGAATGCTGTTTTTTAATATTCAAATGGAGTAATTGACAATTGGATAAGCTATGGCTTTAGGTCCTCATTGCAATTTAGATATACAATTAGACAAATGGAATTTACTTGCGTAGATGGAATTCTTTTCCCCCCATTCCTCTTATTGCCTAAGATAAAACAACATAGTATCATCTCTTTATGTTTCAGGACTTGGACTTAAGACCTAAACTGAACTGAAAAATACATGAGGATTTTGTTCCATCCAGACTTGTTCAGAAGGTCCTGAAATAAATAAATGTGTGTGTGTGTTTGTGTATCTGTGTGTGCACACACTCCATGCATGTGTCCTGCCCCCATTTTGTTCCATAGCTGCTATAGTTGTCATACAATAGTGTATCACTGTCCCCACTATTACACTTCATTTTCATATGTCTTCTACTACAGTTGGATGCAATATTTTATGAGTTATTGGTATGAGGAACATGCTGGAATCTCTAGCATGTATACACTATTGACACAGTGACATCTTTGCTGGCTTGGACATGTTAGAATGGATGATGGGCAGATTCCGAAAGATCTCCTGTATGGTGAATTAGTGCAGGGAAAGTGCCCCAGAAGGAGACCACAGCTGCAATATAAGGATACAGTGGTACCTCTACCTACGAATGCCTCTACTTATGAACTTTTCTAGATGAGAACCGAGTGTTCAATATTTTTTTGCCTCTTCTCAAGAACCATTTTCAACTTACACACCCGAGCCTCCGAAACTGTAACCAGTAACCAGAAAAGGAAGGGAGAAGCCTCCATGGGGCCTCCCTAGGAATCTCCTGGGAGGAAACAGGGCCGGAAAAGACCGGGAGAAACCTCCGTGGGGCCTTTCTAGGAATCTCCTGGGAGGAAACAGGAACAGAAAAGGCTGGGAGAAGCCTCCATGGGGCCTCTCTATGAATATCCTGGGAGGAAACAGGACCTCTACCCTGCCTGTGGTTTCCCCAATCACACAAATTATTTGCTTTTACATTGATTCCTATGGGAAAAATTGCTTCTTCTTACAAACTTTTCTACTTAAGAACCTGGCCACGGAACAAATTAAGTTCATAAGTAGAAGTACCACTGCATCTGTAAGAGGGATTTAAAGGCCTTGGTAATGGACATTAACAGCAGGAAAAGGTGACCTCTGATCATTCAGCTTGGAAGCTAAAGATGCAGCATGGCCTCGTCCATTTCCATGAGATACTTGTTTGTCAGGCCGAGGCCAAGAGGCAGTCTCAGATGGGTAGGAGACAAAATGGATCTGTCCTAAGTGTGGATTGCCACTCTTGGATTGGCCTTTTTAGCCACACTAGACGCTGTTTTAGGAACTCTTCCCAGAGCCTGATACCATAGTCTTTTGAGACTGAAGGTTGCCAATGTAATGGCATGTTTCGCCATCCTAAAAAAACATGAGGGTTCAGCAATTTTTGTTCAAATTACTTCTACCATCCTTCAGGAAACTCTCCCACAATGGTGCATTTTAGGACTGTCATTATCTCAACACCAGAACAATCAAACATTGTTTTGCCTGTGTTACAATGTGAATTGTAACCCTATTTTTAAAAGAGGTGATCAGGTTGAGGAACGAATCCTTAACACTTCAATCTATTTTTCACTATTTGGGAAGTATAGGCTGATAGACGTAAAGAATGTCAAAACAGTGTGCTTCAACTGAGAATGGGTATGGTCAGTCATCAACCCAACATCTTCAAGAGCCTCGGTGGCACAGTGGTTACAGTGCAGTACTACAGGCTACTTCTGCTGATCACCAGCTGCCAGCAGTTTGGCAGATCAAATCTCAGTAGGCTCAAGGTTGACTCAGCCTTCCATCCTTCGAAGGTCAGTAAAATTAGGACCCAAATTGTTGAGGGCAATATGCTTACTCTCTGTAAATCACTTAGAGGGGGCTGTAAAGCACTGTGAAGCAGAATATAAGTCTAAATGCTATAATGCTATCCCTCTGGTCATTAAGGTTGATGTTCATTTTTTCTGGGCAGTTTTCCAAATTTTGTGTGTCAGGCCACTGAGTATCAGGATTTGGGTTTGGCTAATCCAGAGAAAAAAAGGACTGGAGAAAGAACATATTTGAGACGTATTCAGTATTTGAGAAGTTGCTACAATGAGGAGATTGGGTCAACTTATTTCCCAAAGAAACAGAGGGCTGGCAAGAAACAATGGATGGAAACAAATCAAGGAGAGAAGCAACCTGGAATTTAGAAGAAACTTCCTAACAGTGAAGACAACTTAACAGTGGAACAACTTGCCTTCAGAAGTTGTGGGTCCTTTATTACTGGAGGTTTTTAAGAAGAGACTGGACAGTCACTTGTCTGAAATGGAAGAAGGCAGTGATGGTGAACCTATGGCACGGGTGCCACAGGTGGTACATGGAGCCATATCTGCTGACACACGAGCTGTTGCCCCAGCTCAGCTCCAATGTGCATGTGGGTGCTGGTCAACTGATTTTTGGTTCATACAGATGCTCTGGGAGGGCATTTTTGGCTTCCAGAGAGCCTCCGAGGGGATGTGATGTGCCGGTGACTGGAGGATGTTGGGGCCTGGATGGGTGTCAACAGACTCAAACTCAATCCTGATAAGACGGAGTGGCTGTGGGTTTTGCCTCCCAAAGACAATTCCATCTGTCCGTCCATCACCCTGGGGGGGGGAATTATTGACCCCCTTGGAGAGGATCCGCAACTTGGGCGTCCTCCTCGATCCACAGCTCACATTAGAGAAACATCTTTCAGCTGTGGCGAGGGGGGTGTTTGTCCAGGTTCTCCTGGTGCACCAGTTGTGGCCCTATTTGGACCGGGAGTCACTGCTCACAGTCACTCATGCCCTCATCACCTCGAGGCTCGACTACTGTAATGCTCTCTACATGGGGCTACCTTTGAAAAGTGTTCGGACACTTCAGATCGTGCAGAATGCAGCTGCGAGAGCAATCATGGGCTTTCCCCAAAAGGCCCATGTAACACCAACACTCTGCAGTCTGCATTGGTTGCTGATCAGTTTCCAGTCACAATTCAAAGTGTTGGTCATCACCTATAAAGCCCTTCATGGCACCGGACCAGGGTATCTACGAGACCGCCTTCTGCCGCACAAATCCCAGCGACCGGTTAGGTCCCACAGAGTGGGCCTCCTCTGGGTCCCGTCAACAAAACAATATCGTTTGGCGGGGCCCAGGGGAAAAGCCTTCTCTGTGGCGGCCCCGGCCCTCTGGAACCAACTCCCCCGGAGATTAGAATTGCCCCCACCCTCCTCGCCTTTCATAAGCTCCTTAAAACCCACCTTTGCCATCAGGCATGGGGGAACTGAGATATTCTTTCCTCCTAGGCCTTTACAATTCATGTATAGTATGTTTGCATGTATGGATGTTTGATTTTACAATAAGGGTTTTTAGTTGTTTTAGTATTGGATTTACATTCTGTTTTTTGTTGCTGTTGTTAGCCGCCCCGAGTCTGCGGAGAGGGGCAGCATACAAATCCAATAAATAATTAATAAATAAATAAATAAATGGGGGAGGGCCTTTTTACCCTCCCCTGGCTCCAGGGAAGCCTTTGGAGCCTGGGGAGGGTGAAACACAAGCCTACTGGGCCCACCAGAAGTTGGTAAACAGGCCATTTCTGGCCTCCAGAGGGCCTCCGGGAGCTTGGGGAAGCTGTTTTCGCCCTCCCCAGGCATTGAATTATGAGTGTGGACACTCATACATATGTGATAGCGTGTGCGCACATTCTTTTGGCATCTGAGGGGAAAAAAAGATTCCCCATCACTGATATAGGGTCTCTTGTTTGAGCAAGGGGTTAGCATAGAAGACCTCCACGATCCCTTCCAGCTCTAATTCATTTCATTTCATTTATAGCCCAAATTCCTGGCTTTTGTATGGTCCAAAAGCATCCCAAGACATGATGATGATTCTGAAAGCTTGTGCTTTGTTTTGTAGCAACAACGCTTCCTGTATAATATTAGAGTCTTAGATCAAAGAAATAGCCCTGGGATCTTGATAGGTATCAGAGGAGTTATTTGTGGACACATCGGTCCTTAGAGGTGCCTCACTGTCTCTCCCTGGACTTTTCAGTGGTATTTACATCTTTTATTTCTTGCTATTATCTTTAGCAGCCTCCAAACTGTCATCCTGCGGATGTATTAGAGGACAATCCTCAGAATTTACAAGATGGGCTTCTTGGTTAAGAATTATGGATGTTGTAGTCTGACTCATCTGTTGAACCTCAAAGTGAAGAAGGCTCAGCTACAGTGTTCTGTCACATTATCGTAGTCTCACTAAATAACTACTATTTGGGGGGAGGGTAAGCGAGAGACCAGGTTCAGCTGATTGGTGGAAGATTGTGATACTGGGACAATAGACAAACGATTGTGTGGCTCAAAATGCAGCTAGAAACCTGGAGGTTTGTAAGTAGTACTTGCGGTACAAGAGAAGTCACCTTTTAAACTCAGTGAATTTTGAGGTCTAACATCTTCTTCCCAGTGTGAACCACAATGGATAAGAAGTAAATGTCCAAAGATATTTCACCAGAAGAGCCCTTCACTCCTCCACTCGAAACAGAATATCCTACGAAAATAGACTAACAACCCTGAGCCTCAAAAGCCTAGAACTACGGTGCCTAAAACACGATTTGAGTATTGCCCACAATACTGCAACGTCTTACCGGTCAATGACTACTTCAGCTTCAACCACAACAACACAAGAGCACGCAACAGATTCAAACTTAATACGAACCGCTCCAAACTTGACTGTAAAAAATATGATTTCAACAATCGAGTTATCGAAGCGTGGAACTCATTACCGGACTCAATTGTGTCAACCCCTAACCCCCAACATTTCTCCCTTAGACTCTCCATCATTAACCTCTCCAGGTTCCTAAGAGGCCAGTAAGGGGCGTACATAAGTGCACTGGTGTGCCTTTTGTCCCCTGTCCAATTGTCTTTCCTTTCTTTCACCTATCATATATATTCTCTTCCTTTCATATATCCTCTCCTCTAAGTTCACTTTTACCCTTATGTATATTACTACATGTCTATTTTTCTTCCTATGTATTTGTGTATTGGATAAATAGATAGATAGATAGATAGATAGATAGATAGATAGATAGATAGATAGATAGATAGATAGATAAATTAATATACCCCTATTTGCCTCTCACTACAGTACTTCTACTTGCCTTTGCTTTCGAATGTGTATATTAATGGCACAGCCACAATTTCTGCCAATTTCTGTCAGAAGGATGCTACATGGTCGTCCCTCTTTAATGCTCAGCACAATGTGGGACTCTCGCAATGCACAGCTTTGTGCTGGCATGGGAACTGCGGTTAGGATCCAAGCGTTAGAAATTATAATCGGCATTGTTGGTATTATAAAACTGCCTTGAGGCAACACTTAATATTAAGAGATGGTGCCTTCCTCAATACACATTTTAAGAGACTAAAGTGAGGAGACAGACAAAGTGTGGGAGGAGAAGGCGGAGAGGAGAGCATGGAAGGTGGGGGAATTGCTCAAGATGATTTCTTGTGACAGCCAGAGAGAGAGAGAGAGAGAGAACGAGAGAGCACCTGAGTGCTTTTTGGTCTAGTCTAGCCTGGCGCTAGGACAGGGTAGGGGTGGGTGGGAAAAGACTGTTTGCAACCTTGGCCTTGCCTGGCTGGGCTGTTGGGAAACTTCTGCTCTGGCTGGCCATCAGTAAACCTGCTTTGTTCTAAGGAAAGGCAAACATAGGTTATTAGACAATCAGAACATTGAAATCTCTGTCCGGGCTTTAAGTCCAGACGGAAAACCAAAGCTATGAGTATGATTAGTCTTTGGAGAGGGGCGGCATACAAATCAAATAAATAAATAAATAAATAAATAAATAATAAAATAAATTATAATAATGTCCATGCCTGAAAGAACGTCTTGCCTTTATCTTCCAGATAATTAGGTTTATTGGATTTAGGTTTATTGGATTTATATGCCGCCCCTCTCCGCAAACTCGGGGCGGCTCACAACAATAATAAAAAAACAGTACAGTACATAATACCAAATCCAATGCCCACCCATCTAGTTACAATTTAAAATTAATAATCTCATAAAAACAGTATATATAAAAAAACAGGCACACAGTCAATCAATCAACAAAACAACATGGGCAAGGGGGAGGTGTTTTAGTTCCCCCATGCCTGATGGCAAAGGTGGGTCTTAAGGAGTTTACGAAAGGCAGGGAGGGTGGGGGCAATCCTAATCTCAGGGGGGAGCTGGTTCCAGAGGGTCGGCCCCCCCACAGAGAAGGCTCTTCCCCTGGGTCCCGCCAGACGACATTGTTTAGTCGACGGGACCTGGAGAAGGCCAACTCTGTGGGACCTAACCGGTCGCTGGGATTCGTGCGGCAGGAGGCGGTCCTGAAGATATTCTTGTCCGGTGCCATGAAGGGCTTTATAGGTCATAACCAACACTTTGAATTGTGACCGGAAACTGATCGGCAGCCAATGCAGACTGCGGAGTGTTGGAGTGATATGGGCATACTTGGAGAAGCCCATAATTGCTCTCGCAGCTGCATTCTGCACGATCTGAAGTTTCCGAACACTTTTCAAAGGTAGCCCCATGTAGAGAGCATTACAGTAGTCGAGCCTCGAGGTGATGAGGGCATGAGTGACTGTGAGCAATGACTCCCGGTCCAAATAGGGCCGCAACTGGCGCACCAGGCGAACCTGGGCAAACGCCCCCCTCGCCACAGCTGAAAGGTGTTTTTCTAATGTGAGCTGTGGATCGAGGAGGATGCCCAAGTTGCGGACCCTCTCTGAGGGGGTCAATAATTCCCCCCCCAGGGTAATGGACGGACAGATAGAATTGTCCTTGGGAGGCAAAACCCACAGCCACTCCGTCTTGTCTGGGTTGAGTTTGAGTTTGTTGACACCCATCCAGGCCCCAACAGCCTCCAGGCACCGGCACATCACTTCCACTGCTTCATTGACTGGACATGGGGTGGAGATGTACAACTGGGTATCATCGGCAAATTGATGATACCTCACCCCATGCCCTTGGATGATCTCACCCGGCGGTTTCATGTAGATATTAAATAGCAGGGGGGAGAGGACCGACCCCTGAGGCACCCCACAAGGGAGAAACCTCAGGGTTGACCTCTGACCCCCCACTAACACCGACTGCGACCGACCGGAGAGGTAGGAGGAGAACCACTGAAGAACAGTGCCTCCCACTCCCAACCCCTCCAGCCGGCGCAGAAGGATACCATGGTCGATGGTATCGAAAGCCACTGAGAGGTCAAGGAGCACCAGGACAGAGGACAAGCCCCTGTCCCGGGCCCGCCAGAGATCATCCATCAACGCGACCAAAGCAGTTTCCGTGCTGTAGCCGGGCCTGAATCCAGACTACTGAGGACCTAGATAATCGGCTTCATCCAAGGACCGCTGGAGTTGAAGTGCCACCACCTTCTCGACAACCTTCCCCATGAAGGGAAGGTTGGAGACTGGACGGTAGTTATTAAGCACGGTTTAATAACTACAGAGGATAACGTCTGAGATGCTTTCTCTATCCTCCTTTTGGCTCAAAATTCTTTAAGGAGGCTGTTGCTCAGGCTGAGACATTTTTACCTATCTCCTAGGTCAGTGATGATGAACCTTTTTTTCCTCGGGCCAAAAGAGCATCTGCGCATGCTATCGTGCATGTACGAGTGCCCACTCCCATAATTCAATGCCTGGGGAGGGCAAAAACAGCTTCCCCTAAGGTTTGCCATTACTGTCCTAGATTATTCCCATAGCCCAATACAGCAGTAGCGAGTTCTAAATCCTGTTGCTACTGGTTTGCATGCACTGCTTCTGCACATGCACAGAAGTACCCCATGTGGGAATGTGGAGCCTTCCACCGTCGCTGCTACCTGTTCACCAAACTGGGCTGAACTGGGAGCAACCCACCCAGCTTTACAGGTTCCTTTGTAAAAAAGATTTGTTGCTGTTGTTAGTTGCGAAGTCATGTCTGACCCATTGCGGCCACATGGACAATGTTCCTCCAGGCCTTCCTGTCCTCCATCGTCCCTGGAGTCCATTTAAGTTAAGCTGATGCCGACTGCTTCAGTGACTCCATCCAGCCACCTCATTCTTTGGTCGTCCCCTTCTTCTTTTGCCCTCTATCATTCCCAGCATTAGGCTCTTCTCCAGTGAGTCCTTCCTTCTCATTAGGTGGCCAAAGTATTTGAGTTTCATCTTCAGCTTCTGGCCTTCTCAACAGCAGTCAGGGCACTAGTTCCAGAGCCTCCTGCACCTTCACCCCCTGAAGGGCTGTGAAATGTTTTACTACCACACTGTGTGCGTGGCTTATTTTGTGGGTATGGCTTGTTGGCCATGTGATCAGGTGGGTGTGGCTTGACGATCATGTGACCAAGGTGTCTTAAAGGTCATGTGACCAGCTTAAAAGTGGCCAACTTGACGTCACTCACATCAAGGGTTTGGATTAAGATTAAGGTGCCTGGCCTCACCTCACCTCAAAGAGATACACATTCCCTATCAATTTACTATTACTGAACATCCAAAATATACTATTTAATTCTACGTATAGATGCCATATGTGTACATACATATTACACACAGGTACACAAAAATATACATTATCTACTATATAAACTGTATGTGTATGTACACACATACACGCAGCACAGCTCTTCTAAAATTATAAACATTCAACCTCATTTAGTGTGATAGGAAAAACATACCCAGAACCTAGAAGGGAAAAAAAATTCAAAATTCAAAATTTTTCCACCAGTTCTGCGTACCTGACCAATATTTGTCTACAGGTCCTGTGGGCTCCATCATTGCCTTCACCTATGTTTCTTTTAAAAAATAACTCTGGAAATAAGTGTTCCCTTGCTGTTTACAGAGGCATACATATATTTATACAGACAAACATACACTTTCAACACCAGCGGTAAACTTTCAGAAACCCTGCCAGGATAAAGATTTAAAGGACTGACATTTTGCATTCTCTCCCTCGCCTTCCCTCAACCGGTGCTCATTATTTCCGCATATCTTTATTTATCGAACTATTTACAATTCCGGCCCAATTTACAGTTTAATTTGCTGCAAAAAAACCTCATTTATGGACTGATAAAGCTCATTACAGAGGCCTGGCCTAGGCCAAAGAGTGCCCCAGCCGTTTTAATTCCTGGAGCAGCAGGTGATTGCAGGAGAAAAAAAAACAATCTTGTCACATTAACGGTGGGGGTCTAAATTATTCAAATGCTCTAAATCCTCCCAGAATAGTCCCCTTGCTCACAATTTGTCTTTTCTTGCCAACAATTAACTAGCAAGATTTGAAGTTCACTCTGCCAAGTATTCTGAAGCACATGGAAATATGTACATGCACTCAAAAGTGCTTTGATTAAACTACTTCACAGCAGGAGATGACATCTGATCGGCTCCTGGATATACTACCTTTTTAAAAAAAAATACCTTAGGAGGGGGCAATGCCTGCTTTGCTGCCTTGTTTATTATTTCAGTTGGGAAGAGAAGAGAAACCCCCTCCCCAATCATCCACTTCATTTTTCATTCATTAAAATTGCATTGGCACTTTGACTCACTTTTATGCTAGGTTTGTTTCCCTTTCCATTTGTTTTTTTCTGCTAATATAGCAATGGACTTTTCAAGACTGCAAGAAGCTGAGCTGAGCTAGGGCAACAGCTTGTGTGCTGGCAGATAGGGCTCCACTTGTAACAGGCGTGCCATAGGTTTGCCATCTTAGCCCTATTCCAGAGATGGTGAATCCTTTTTTTCTTCGGGTGCTGAAAGAGCATGTGTGCGTATGCCCACATCCATAATTCAATGCTTGGGGAGGTTGAAAACAGCTTCCCGTGCCCCCGAAGGCCCTCTGGAGGCCAGAAACAGCCTGTTTCACAACTTCTGGTGGGCCAACTAGGCTTGTGTTTCAGCCTCACCAGGTCTCAAAGGCTTTTCTGGAGCCGAGGGAAGGTAAAAACGGCCTCCCTGTCCCTCTGGAGGCTCTCTGGAAGCTAAAAACACCCTCCCAGAGCATCTGTATGAGCCAAAAATCAGCTGGCTGGTACACAATGCACGCTCGAGCTGAGCTAGTGTTATGGCTCACATGCCAGTAGATATGGCTCTGCGTGCCACCTGTGGCACCCATGCCATAAGTTTGCCATCACTGCCCTATACCATTTCAGAAAAAAAAGGAAGTTATAAGAAGGTTGCAAATAACAAGTTGTGCTTTCCTCCCTAGGTTAGTGATGGTGAACCTTTTTTTGGTTTGTGTGCCAAAAGAAGGGGACGCACGGTGGGGGTTAGCATGTGTGAGTGCCCACACCCATAATTCTATGCACCTTCCCATGCATGCACACATGACATCCCCCCTCCAGGCACATGATGGCACACCCATTTTCACTCTCCCCAGGCTTCTGAGCCTTTCTGGGAGCCCGGGGAGGGCAAAAACAGCTTCCCCCCCACCCTCAGAGGCTCTCCAGAGGTCAGAAATAGCCTGTTTCAAGTTGGCCTCGGGAGGGCCTCTAGGGGCGGGGAAGGCTGTTTTGTCCCTCTCCAGGCTTCTAGAAAGGTTCTGGAGCTTGGAAAGAGCAAAAAACGGCCCTTCACCACACCCTCCAGAGGCTGAAAACAGGCTGTTTCCTGACTCCCATTCAGTCCAGAAGGCCCAAAAATCGGAGGCCACTGTAGGCATGCCCACCGACATGCTCACCACTTGAGCCCATATGCCCACCGATATGGCTACGCATGCCACTTGTGACAAGCGTGCCATAGGTTCACCATCACTGCTCTAGATGCTGTAATTTTGGGACAATTTTGAAGGAAGTGGCTGCTGTAATATACTTCCCCTATCACTCTACAATTTCTGCTTCAGGATACAACAATAATAAGGGGCGTGCATAAGTGCACCTTTGTGCCTACCGTTCCTGTCCAAATGTCTTTTTTAATCTTTTCTATCTCTACTTTATACTTATATTATGTTAAACATACTACAATACAATACTATATATGTATGACAAATAAAATAAATAAATAAATTAATTAAAAATAAATAAACAACAGGAATATTCTAAGTCTGTCTGTCTGTCTGTCTGCACAGAATCTTAGCTAGAGGTTCTCCCGAACCTCTGCAAACCCCCAACAGCCCACCCTTGAAAATTTCCAATAGTGACTCTTGGCAACCAACCAACATTAGACATTTGAGTGCAACTAAATAATGTTGTATATGTAATGCATGCGTAAACTCATAATATGGTAACCAAGGGCATCAAAATCACCATTGGATGATACAACTCTGGTTTGAAACAATGTTTTTGATGCAGAATTTTTATATTAGGGTACAAATATGGCTCAATTCTCCCTGATGTGTTAATTGTAATCTAACGGGTGGGGCTGTTTAATCTATAGAAGAATTCAAAATGGTACAGCCAGATACATCCCACGGTGGTTACTAACAAACTAGGCTGTATTATAAGACAACTTCAGATGTTCCTATGTGTATAATTATTGCAATATTTTTTTGCTGTTGCTAAAAGGGGATGTTAATGTACCATCAAAAATGATGGGAGGAGAAACTGCTGTGATTATTGCTATAATTTATTAAGCAATAAATATAAATGTAGAGGAAGCTTTTATTAGGGTATGAGTATTTATAAAACGCATTTTGTAATATGTACATGCTTCCTTTCCATTTCAAAATAATTCCTGATTGAAACTGGAGGGAAAAGAAAGGATTTCCAAATTACACTCACTTTGCAAGCTAGAGACTGAAATTAGTTAATACAGTGGTTTTTCTGGGACTTCATAAAGTTATGTCTCATTATTTTTCTTTAAAACTGTCCCTTTGATCTTGATTCAAAAGAAGTGGGTGGGTTGTTAGAGTCTTACTTAGCTGTGTGGCGTTTACAAATTAAAAACCTACTTAGAATCGGTTATACAATATTGGCTTGTGTTTCTTTCAAACTGAGGCCCGACCACCTTTGATTTTCCCCACCTATCCTTTCTTTTCTACAAGGATACATGAGCAGTAGTTGGAGAATAGAAGAGAATAACAGAGTTGGAAGGGGCCTTGGAGGTCCTCTAGTCTAGTCTGCTTAGGCAGAAAATCCTATACAGTGTTCCCTCAATTTTCGCGGGGAATGCGTTCTGAGACCGCCCATGAAAGTCGAATTTCCGCGAAGTAGAGATGCGGAAGTAAATACACTATTTTTGGCTATGAAACAAGCCTTCCCTTAACACTTTAAACCCCTAAACTGCAATTTCTCATTCCCTTAGCAACCATTTAGATTATTACTCGCCATGTTTATTTATTACAGTTTATTAAAAAAATATTTATTAAAGGTGGATGAAAGTTTGGCGATGACGTATGACATCATCAGGCGGGAAAATCCGTGGTATAGGGGGGGAAACCGCAAAGTATTTTTTAATTAATATTTTTGAAAAACCGTGGTATAGCCATTTCGCGAAGTTCGAACCCGCGAAAATCGAGGGACCACTGTACTAGTGATGGTGAACTTTTTCCCCCTTGGGTGCCGAAAGCACGTGTGCATGCCCACACCCATAATTTAATGTCCCAGCCCTGCACATGTGCATGAAAACCTGCCCCAGCCCCGTGCATGCACTCATGACCCTCCCAAGAAGCTTTCTTGGAGCCTGGAGAGGACAAAAATGGCCTCACCACCCTCCAAAGGTCCTCCAGAGGCTGGAAAGGACACATTTTCTGATTTCTGGTGGGCCTGATAGGCCCAGTTTTTGCCCTCCCCAGACTCCAGAGGCTTTGTTGGAGGCTGGATAGGGTGAAAACATCTTCCCCCATCGCCTCCAGAGCCTGAAAATACTCTCTCAAAGCCTCTGCATGAGCCAAAAATCAGCCGGCCGGCACACACCCCCTCTATGGAGGGCAGCAATATATTGTTTTATCGTCTCGCCCTCCTGCTGCATCCACTGCTGGAATTCATAGCGCTGGACAACTTTCGAAGGAGTGGGAGCCTAGTGGGTCTTTAAAGTTGCTTGCAGAATCTGCCACAGAATTGTGAATCGGGACTGGGTTGGTTCCGTAGTGTCAAACACATTGTGCCCTCAGTGACTCAAGGAAAGTGCTCCTTCTTGGTTATCTGTCAGACCCAATAGATCATTAACGTCTAAGAAGCATTCAAGCCTCCTCATATATGATTCCTATTTTTTTTTCTGGATGGGTTGAACGGCGTTGGTGGATGGAAAGCAGACGTGACCATTGAGGTGTCAGTAGTATTTTCTAACCCGCCTGGTTGGTTTCAATGCCTCACGGCTGGGCATCTTCGTTCTCCAGCTCTCAAGCCCTCATTGGCACTGTTAAGTTTGTTTGTTTGTTTGTTTGTTTGTTTGTTTGTTTGATTGATTGATTGATTGGACTTGGTGTGGCTTACAGCATATAAAAGCACAGAATACAAAAACAAATTTAAATTCAAAGTCCAATATTAAATAACTTTAATATTGGACCACATACCACATCTCAGACATCAACACCCTTGAAAATGTCCAAAGATATTTCACCAGAAGAGCCCTTCACTCCTCCACTCGAAACAGAATATCCTACGAAAATAGACTAACAATCCTGGATCTTGAAAGCTTAGAACTACGGCGCCTAAAACACGATTTAAGTTTTGCCCACAAGATCATATGCTGCAACGTCCTACCAGTCAATGACTACTTCAGCTTCAACCGCAACAATACAAGAGCACGCAACAGATTCAAACTCAATACGAACCGCTCCAAACTTGACTGTAAAAAATATGATTTCAACAATCGAGTTATCGAAGCATGGAACTCATTACTGGACTCAATTGTGTCAACCCCTAACACCCAACATTTCTCCCTTAGACTCTCCACGATTGACCTCTCCAGGTTCCTAAGAGGCCAGTAAGGGGCGTACATAAGTGCACTGGTGTGTCCAATTGTCTTTCCTTTCTTCCACCTATCTTATATATTCTCTTCCTTTCATATATCCTCTCCTCTAAGTTCACTTTCACCCTCATATATATAATCACATGTCTATCTTTCTTCCTATGTATTTGTGTATTGGACAAATGAATAAATAAATAAATAAAAATAAAATAATTTAAAAACCCAATTTATAGTCTACAAGACCCATTTAAAAACCATACACTCACACTCATTCACAGCCCAATCAAGTTGTGAGACTAACGACAGAGGACAGAATTTAAAGTAACTTATTTACTTTGTAAATACACAAATTCTAGAATATTTTAGGATTTCTTAGAAGTTTCTCTTTCAAATTTAAGCCAGAACTGTCCTTCTTTACTTCGATATTATTAGTCACAATCCCCAAGGTGCTGCCAACTAGTTGGCTAATTGTGGATTAGATTATGTTAAAATCAAGGAAATTTGGAAAGACAACTAAATTCAGGCAGAAGATCTGGGCTACGATCCAGAGAAAATTGCACACTTTTTAACCTAAAGTGAGTCTTACTGATTAAATTCCCTGGTTAAATTTGTGTAAGATGGTGTTCATTTAAGTGAGAGGGGAATTGACGATATCTTTAACTCAAAGGGATTGTATTTCTGCAGTTACAAATCTTGACAAAGATAGCTTCTTAATTCTATTTAATTTTAGTAGAAGAAAATTGGTACTCATTTAACCCTCTCAATGAAACTAACAGGGTAGAAAAGTATTTAATTTGGCTGGATCAGTGTTAATAACTAGAAAGAACTTCGGCCACAGTTAATCATTTTAAAATCCTATTGATTTTGTTGGTTGAGATAAACTACAGCTCTTTCTCACTGAAATCAAAGACTCTGAAGTGCTAATTTTGCTTGCATTATATCTATCATTTATGGTAAGGAATGTAGCAACCATTCTGGGGGATTGAGAATAGCATTTGGCCTTGAGGATTATAAAGCCTCAATTTTTTTTGAAAGTTGGTGGGACTAGAAGGAAGGCAAGGAAGCAAGATAAAACCTAACTTTGATTTAATTTAAATGTGAATGTAGTGAATGTAGTATTATGTTAAAATAATACACATCAGTGCCAGAAAGAAAGAAAGAAAGAAAGAAAGAAAGAAAGAAAGAGGGAAGGAAGGAAAGAAAGAAAGAAAGAAAGAAAGAAAGAAAGAAAGATATACATTAACATTGTAGCAGATGATTCACACCGAAGACAGCAAAGTCCTAAGGTGTCTAAGGCCAAAATTTCATGTTTGGTGGCATAAGCAAAGGTGGGTTCCTCCCAGTTTGGACCGGTTCGGCTGATGTCACAATGACGCCCGGAACTGGTTCAGTCGGTGCTGGTCCATGGATACTGCCATCTTAATTTACGGTACATGACACTAGTAAAAATGAAACATTAGGACAGGGGGCAGAAGGCACACTGTCGCACTTATGCACGCCCCTTACTGACCTCTTAGGAATCAGGAGAGGTCAAGAGTGGATAGTCTAAGGGTGAAGTTTGGGGGTTAGGTAGTGATAGATTTTCTGGGAATTTTTTCAGGTTTTTCAGCACTGTGCATGAAGTGCACTCATGTGGCATGGGAGGAAGAAAACCAGCAGTAAGGTAAGTTGGAACCCATCCCGGGCATTAGGTATTCTGTTGCGAGCAGAGGAGTACAGTTCTATTTTTGTGAAATATCTCTGGACTTGTTTGATTGTATTAATGTCCAAAATATAGAGTTCCAGACAGATGAGCTGTATTCAAGAATTGGTCTAGCAAAAGTTTTGTATGTCTTAGTTAGCAGTCAAATATTACCAGAGAAAAAGCTACACAAGATTCAGTTAACAACTCTCAATGCTTTTTTTGGCAATGCTGTTAAATTGACCTCCGGCACTAAGATCAGTACTCCATGCTCTTTGACAGAGTGAGGGTTGTCTACTAGTTTGTATCCACTCAGCTTGATTTTGTATTCTGATTTTTTTTCCAATGTGTAATACAGAACATTTGTTGGTTGAGAATTGGAGTTGCCAATTGTTTGACCATTCTGATACATAGTCAAGATCTTGTAGTAGGGTAGCAGTATTGTTAGTGGTGTTAAATAGTTTTACATCATCAAAGAGAACGCAGTTGCTTAGAATATAATTGCAAAGGCCATTTAGGTAAAGTATAAAATGTGTGGGTCCCACACACTCTTTAGTGTGCTGCCTTGGGGGACACTGTTTTTAACAGGTATAGGGTTTGATAGGGTGTTCCTATTTTGACTACTTGTTGCCTGTTTGATAGGAACGCAACTATCCAAGCATGCAGGGAACCAGAAATGCCATGAGTTTTTAGTTTTTAGAAGTAGTTTGTGTGTACCACTGGATCAAAGGCTTTACTGAAGTCTATATAAATTGCATCTATTGCTTTACCCTGCTCAAGTTTTGAAGTCTATATGTTTTTGCAGTGTAAGAGTTGCAGATTGCAGGACAATTTTTTTCTGAAGCCAAATTGATTGTTAGAGAATAGGTTGTTTGTCTCTAAGTAGAGAGTAATGGATTGGTTTTATGATTGATTCCATTACTTTGCAGGTGATGCAACATAATCAGATTGGTCTGTAAAACTGGACTGGGGTCAACCTTTTTTTTTGGATGGATTTGATTTTTGATGGATCCTATCCCAACCTGGAGTCCCCGAAATCAGGTCTTCGGGATATCTCCTAAGATACTGAAGAGATATGCAAAAACTCAGTATGTAAAGATCAATTAGGTAACTTTTATGTAAAGTATAAAATAAGAAAAAATAAAAGAAGAAACAGCAAAGGATCAATATCCACTAACATTTCCACAGCTTTCTTAGGGCTAAACTCAAAACACACTTTGCAAACAGTTATGGAAATTGATCAAAGCAAATGCCAGTCTGGAAAAGTGACAACTTGGAAGATACTAAAAGGATGATCCATTGAGAAACCATAATCCGCCCCCTTCTGAATGCCATATTTTCACAGGTTTCCGCATTGTTGTTAAACTGAAAAAAAAAAATCATTCATTTATGCCGAGAAAGGAGGAGGGGGGAGAATTAATATCACTATACATATTTTTGTGTAACATTAAGCCAGTGTTGGAATTTAGGGGCAGTAAATCAATTCCAGAAATATTGTTTGTTGAGTTAATTCAGTACATCTGGGAAAGACTAAAAATAGCTGGGAAGTGTTCCAGGTTGAATGGCTGATGTGCCAAAAAGTGATTCATTTTTATATTGGTGAGATAGCAGTCCTGGTGCCAACACACATGTCATTTTGCAAGGATAACTAAATAGACTCAAATATCAAGTCTCTGCACCATGAAATCCGTTCTTTTTCCTGGCTTGCCTTTTTTATCAGCATTTATCATAATTTTTAGTCTTGGTGATATTAACATTGAATGCTAAATAACAGAGAACACTAAGAGTTGATGTCTCAATCTACCTAATAGTATTACGTTAATACATTCTTTATA
The DNA here is from genome assembly GCF_031021105.1 of Erythrolamprus reginae. Lineage (NCBI taxonomy): Eukaryota > Metazoa > Chordata > Lepidosauria > Squamata > Dipsadidae > Erythrolamprus > Erythrolamprus reginae. The sequence continues at coordinate 21,161,133 of NC_091958.1, read as the reverse complement.
TTTCTGCCAAGTCAACGGCACACGTGGTCAGCAGGATACAATTTTTTGAAATTTCTTGAGTGCTGTGTCAAAATACCTTCTGGATTTGTTTAGAGTTGCATTCAGTTTTGCATAAATTTTAGTTTAGCCTCTGATCTCTTCCTAATCAGAAAAGAAAGTGGTGAATTGTTTTTACTTATTTGTGTCAGAAGCATCGCAATTAAAATAAGGCTTTTACTATAAGGCATAAAATATAAAAATGCAAGTTTAAAATAGGGACAAGTTGAACAGATCTCACCGAGAAATTAGCAACATTAATTGCTTTCTGTCACGCTGCCATAAGAGCAGTAAATTAATAATGGGGAAAGTGTTGGGTTCTTATACGTATTTACCTTACGTCAGGGGTGGGTTCCCATGCTGCGTGGGTGTGTCTCATAAGTGTGTGTTCTTTGCATGCACGCACATGCGCAATGCCAATTTTTTTTAAAAAAATGGCGATCGCATGCACAGTGCCAGAAACTTTGCTTCTTTGCACACTCAAAAGAAAAAAAATAAAAAAAAAAAGAGATGGTGGTGCCCACAGGTTGGCGGTGACCAAACTGTTTCCATGACATCGTTGTGACATCACCAATGGGTCACTATTGATTTGGGTGAACTGATCCGAAATGGGAGGAACCCACTCCCGCCTTAGGAGAAGAGTTATAGAATACAGAATATCAGAATTTGAAGAAACCTTTGACATCTACTAATCTAACCTCCCCTTCTTGAACATGAGACCCTATACCAGTGATGGTGAACCTATGGCATGGGTGCAATGGGTGGCACGCAGAGCCATATCTATTGGCATGCGAGCTGTTGTCTTAGCTCATCTCCAATGTGCATCTGTGTGCTGGCCAGCTGATTTGTGGCTCACACAAAGGCTCTGGGAGGGCGTTTTTGGCTTCCAGAGAGCCTCCGGGGGAATGGGGGAGTATGTTTTTACCCACCTCCAGCTCCAGGGAAGCCTTTGGAGCCTGGGAAGGGCAAAACACAAGCCTACTGGGCCCACCAGAAGTTGGGAAACAGGCCATTTCTGGCTTCCAGAGGGCCTCCTGGGAGTGGAGGAAACTGTTTTCGCCCTCCCCAGGCATTGAATTATGGGTGTGGGCACTCGTGCATTGAATTATGGGTGTGGGCACCCATTGAATTATGGGTGAATTATGGGTGTGGGCACCCATTGAATTATGGGTGTGGGCACTCGTGCATGCACGATAGCATGCACCTATGCGCTTTTGGCACTCGAGGGAAAAAAGGTTCGCCATCATTGCCTTATACTATTGCAGACAAATGACTGTCAATCTCTTCTGAAGGCAAGCTGTTCCACTGGTTAATTATTTTCATTATTAGGAAATTTATCCTTAATTCTAGGTTGGCTCTCTCCTTGATTAGTTTCAATCCATTACTTCATGCCCAGCCTTCAGGGGCTTTGGAGAAAAGGTTGGCTCCATCTACTTAGATATGGTCATGTCACCCCTTGTCCTTCCTTTCAGTATAGTAGATTTAACCAATTCCTTTAACCATTATTTAGCTTCCAGTCCCCTAATCATCTTTGTTTCTCGTCTTTGCATTCTTTCTAGAGTCTCAAAATCTTTTCTTCATATTGTGGCAACTGAAACTGGACTCAGTATCCCAAATGCGATTCTACAAAATTTATTATTATTTATTAATTACTTTATTTTGTATAGCCACATAAGTAGCCTCTTAGTACTTTACTATCCTAGTTCCTATTATGGAACCTTGTCAAAGGGAAAAGCCTTTGCTCTAGTGTGTTACCCAACAAGTCTACCACCCAAAGGGATGCATTTGAATTTGGTAGTTAGGCTGGCCCTACCCATTGCATTCATTCCAATCCACACAAATCTATGCGGATACCCCATTAAAATAGTCCACAATTGTGACTCCATTTCTGACTCACAAAATCTTGCAGATTCTAAATATCAGCCCTTTCAAGCTATTACCTCACTATTCCTGGGTGTTTGTTTTAATAGATCGGAACATTGACCTAATTCTATGTCAGTTTAATGTGTGTGTGTGTGTGTAAGAGACAAATCTTATTGTTGCCCCATTCCATTTGTGACTACTGAAGGATCCACATTAAATATTCTTTGAGGGGGGAAATTGAATTGGAGTTCTCTTTTCTAGAGTTGGGAATTGCTTTGGGGTTTTAACCATGCATTTGCAAATTTTTAGAAATGTAGCTTAACCTGTCAGGAAAATGTCCAATTATGCCCTGTGTTCTGTGAGATAATGACACTCCTCTAATGGTACATGAATAAGTCAGTCAAAATGTAAGAGCAGGGGGAAAAAGATATAAGTGCTGTATTGGAGAGAAAGATGACACTGCATTTCGTGCGGAATCTTTATTTCTGATCACATCACTGGTTCTTGTGTGAAACCAATTCTTGTGTTTCAATATGTCATGCAAACCTAGAAAACTGGATTATTTTAACAAACTATGGTTCAATTAACTAAGGTAAGCATACCCCTAGCCCCCAACATTTCTCCCTTAGACTCTCCACGATTGACCTCTCCAGGTTCCTAAGAGGCCAGTAAGGGGCGTACATAAGTGCACTGGTGTGCCTTTCGTCCCCTGTCCAATTGTCTTTCCTTTCTTTCGCCTATCATATATAATTCTCTTCCTTTCATATATCCTCTCCTCTAAGTTCACTTTTACCCTTATATATATTACCACATGTCTATTTTTCTTCCTATGTATTTGTGTATTGGACAAATGAATAAATGAAATAAATAAATGAAATGAAACTATGCAAGTTAGAATTACATGGATGTGACACATTTATGCAATTACCTTGCAGTTTTCTTTTTACAATATTTGCACACATGCTTTTGTGCCAAAATTTATTACTTTAACAATATTTCTAACGGGATCCATGCTCTATCTTGGCCTTTTGTTATATATCTGTCAATGTTCTACCAATATATTCAGAAAATATCTTGATAAAGTAAGAAAGCATCACTTTTCCCCACTTAGATTGAGGCCCAAAAATCTTTTGAGGCAACAATAGTATTCCTCAAAATGGGTGGAGCCAGGACAACAATTAAAGTTGATTTGATTTTATTGAATGAAAACTACAGTGATTTAATTCAACATCTACTGCTTTGTGAAAATTTGACCCAAGGTTGCCAACTGAGGGAGATTTGCTCAATTCCCTTTTCAAATCAAATCTTGACATTGGTTCACTGTATTGAATACGGTGCATTCCAATTGATCGCTTCAATTGTTTGAACCATTGATGGACCTCAATTCTTAGAGCAGCTCAATATGCATTTGTAAATTGGATCTGAGCTTCTGGTGTGACTGAAACAATCTAGAACTGAATACATTTAAAAACATAGAAATGGTGGTAGATTTTAGGAGAAACCTTTCCATTCTACCACCTCTTACAATACTAGACATCGCAGTATCAACAGTAGAGACATTCAAATTTCTGTGTTGTAGCATATCTCAAGACCTATTTTTTTTATCTCTAATGTCATCGCTCTGCTAAACAAATAATTCCCTCATCACTATCAAACTATTCACTAAGGCTGTGTTACTATTACTATTAGTCTTCTCATCATTCCTATCACCCATCTCCTCCCACTTATGACTGTAACTTGTTGCTTATATCCTTACAATTTATATTAATATTGATTGTTTCCTGATTGCTTATTTGTACACTATGGAAATCATCAAGTGTTGAACCTTATGCTCCTGGATAGATGTATCTTGTCTTTTTATGTACACAGAGAGCATATGAACCACAGACAAATTCCTTGTGTGTCCACTCACACTCGGCCAATAAAGAACTCTATTACATCTATTACATTGAGGTGATCTAAACATTCAACACATAGCATCTTTTAAAAAAAAAAAAGCTTAGAGATGCATTTTATAAGTCTTCTGAGGATCACTTTTGGTACCCTCCTGTACCTTTTGGTACCCTGAATTTTACTAGGGGAAGGTTGGAGGGTATGACCTTCAGGAAATTGTTTCCTCTGTTTTTATGTTTATGTTTATTAGATTTGTATGCCGCCCCTCTCCGTAGACTCGGGGCGGCTCATAATACAATAAAAAACAGTTTATAACAAATCTAATAAATTTACAATTTAAAACATTTAAAAAACCCCATTATTAAACAGACATACACACAAGCATACCATACATAAATTGTATAGGCTCAGGGGAGATATTTCAGTTCCCCCATGCCTGACGACAAAGGTGGGTTTTAAGGAGTTTACGAAAGGCAAGGAGGGTAGGGGCAGTTCTAATATCTGGGGGGAGCTGGTTCCAAAGAGTTGGGGCCGCCACAGAGAAGGCTCTTCCCCTGGGGCCCGCCAACCAACATTGTTTAGTTGACGGGACCCGGAGAAGGCCCACTCTGTGGGACCTAATCGGTCGCTGGGATTCGTGCGACAGGAGTCGGTCTCGGAGATATTCTGTGTATTATTCTCTATGAAAGCTACTCAGTCCTGATCTTCTATCTAGTGTATGCTCACTTACTGACTGAAAGCCACTACAGAAATCTTTAAAGGCCTTATCCACCAGCATATCTTTGGATTTTAACACGTCACTCTTGGCCAGAAGCTCAAAGCATTAATCCTGCCCTTAGCTATTACTGGGGTGTTGTGCATTTCATTCCCGTAAACTATTTTGAACATTTCTACCACCCCCAGTTGCGGCAGAAGAAGAAAATAAAAGAGAGGGAGTATTCCTTCTCTCCTTTTAATATGCAGATGAACCTTGAAATAATTGTTTGATAATGACATGCTTTTTGGGTATATGTTTGGAAATATCTCTTGATGATAATTTATCCCACAATTATTGTTTCTTAGCACCGTCCTTATAATTAGAGCAAAGGAGTATTATGCATCACTCTGTTTCATATTTTCCTTGTCGGCAGCCTTGACTCTTTCTAATGCAGCTCAGAGCTGATAAAAAACGATTATATGCAAAGCCAGGCAGCCTGGAGAACTTTGATCTCCTCCCCTCACTCTCCCTTGATTTCAGAGAATACGACTTTTTGTGTGAAGTGGATTTCAATACCCGGTTTTCAGAACATTGTTTTAAACAACTTTCAGGAGTTATAAATATGCACTCGCTTTGATTTCCAATTGGCCTTGCGAGAGATTTGTGTTTTGTTTTTTCCCGAGAGCGTTCGGGGAGGAAAGTTGGCACGGTGAAAATAATCCATTTCAGTCTTGTTCTGCTGGGATGATTTTACAGGATCTGTAAAATCCAGAGAATCCATTCATGAGATGGCAAGGTTCTGTCACGGTAATGTGCCATTTGGAAGGCACTGTCAGGTGTAAGAAACCACAAGCCAGGATAGAGTTCAAAAGCATCACAAATTGATTCCATACAACCTTTTCCCAAGATCTACTAATGGTCAAGGCAAATTGGCACCTTCAGGGGGAGGCTGGATTTAGGTTTCTTCGGGAAATGTAGCAGGGATGAAATCCAGCAGGTTCTGCAGAACTGGTAGCAGAAATTTTGAGTAGTGCAGAGAACCAGTAGTGGAAATTTTGAGTAGTTTGGAGAACTGGCAAATACCACCTCTGGCTGGCCCAGAGTGGGGTGGGAATGGAGATTTTGAGTATCCTTCCCCTGCCATGCGCACCAAGCCACGCTCACCAAACCACACCATGCCCCCAAGCCACGCCCACAGAACATGTAGTAAAAAAAGTTGGTATTTCACCACTGGGTGGTGCATTTGACCCAGTCTTCAGGTTCTGCCTGGTAAACTCCTATAGCTGCAACTGGAGAAGAATGTGGTGGCATGGGCAGTTCTGGAGCCCTCTAGGGTGGCCCAGGTTACATCACTGTTCTGTAAGCTGCACTGGTTGCTTCTGAGTACAATTCAAGGTGATTCTTATCACCTGTAAATCTGTAGTTTGAGTCCAGGCTATCTGAGAAAGTGGGTCATCCCAATTGGATTGGCTTGCTCCTACCAGGCAGTAAAAAAGGAGCATGCTGCCAACCCTATTGGTCAAGGAATCTTGACCGACAGAGTCCAGGAGAAGAGCTTTTTCTCTTTTTTCTTTGGAACATTGTGTCCACCCACCCCAGGTGAGATCCTTCTGACCTGCCATAAAGGTTAGCAGACTGGGTTCTGCCAGTGGGGTTGGGGCCCTAACAGGAATGCATCACTCTGGAAGCGTCTATCAGATTATGACAAGGTCCCACCCAGTGATGGGCTACCAAACTTTTTACTACCACCACTGTGGGCATGGCTTATGCATTTTGTTTCAACATCTTCCAGTGCAAATTAGGTGCTCTGGGGTGGAGCTCCAAATTTTGCAACCGGTACTGCGTTCCTGACCATTCCCGTAGGAGCCCAGCACTGGTCCCACCTTTCCTCATAGGCAGTGATGGGCTCCCACAGGTACGGTCAGGTACGCAGAACCGGTAGAAAAAAAATGGTGTTTTTTTTCCCTTCAGGGTTCTGGGTATGTTTTTCCTATTGCAATAAATGAGGTTCAATGGGTATAATTTTAGAAGAGCTCTGCATGTGTGTGTGTGTGTACATACACATACAGTTTATATAGTAGAAAATGTATATTTTTGTGTGCCTATGTGTAATATGTATGTACACATATGGCATATATACATAGAATCAAATAGTATATTTTGGATGTTCAATAATAGTAAATAGATAGGGGAATCGTATCTCTTTGAAGAGAGGAGGGGCCAGGCACCCTAACCCAAACCCAAACCCTTGATATGAGTGACGTTAAGTTGGCCACATGACCTTTAAGCCACCCCCTGGTCACATGGTCAGCAAGCCACTCTCACAAAATAAGCCATGCCTACAGTGTGGTAATAAATTTTTTTGCAGCCCTTCACTGCTTATAGGCACCTTGGATGACATACAAGTCAAACCAACCAACCAACCAACCAGCCAACCAACCAACCAACCAACCAACCGTACATTAAAGAGCTAATAGTCCTGATGGTGCTTCATGTCTGGACTGTCTCACAAGGCTGTCATTGATCTTACAAGTCTAGGGAGGGTATCTCTCTTCTGAGATACTGTATGTGCTACACTCCTATTTCTTCTGTGGTCTAAGCTGCCTCTTATCTGACCATTGCTAGTCTGCGGCTCTTCTTCCTGTCTCCCAAAGTCATTCCCACATTACAGGTGTTGCCTTTCGGGTAATTACAATGTTTAAAGGAACTTCAGTTTAATTAAGGATTTCGCTTTACTTCCATCAGCCCGTGATGGCTCACTAACCTTTTTCTATGCTAATGGAGCTAATGGAAGTACATTATGTTGTCAAGCTCCATAAGTCAATCTGTGAGGATAGCTGCTCAAGGCTAGATTTTGATTTTTTTAAAAATCTCACCTTGAGCCAGTAAACATAGGCATCTCCAAAACTGAAAGCAGAATAAAAGTAAGCTAGAAGAGAACCCCAGGTAGAAGGGGTTCCTGTCCCCCAAAGACACATAATTGGACACTGTGTTATCTGCATGCACATGTGAATATTGTGGTCTTATTTTATTCACTGCATAGAGTGACTGTTCTGTTACATTTAGATTCCTGATATTCTTAGGAGTATGTTCGTAGGACTTTTTGGAATGAACAAGTGATCACACAATATTGTTTTAGTTTCATAAAACAAATGGGAATGGGGTATTTTTCTGTTCTCAATTTGACAGTCTTCTGTTTAGCACTATACTCAAACTCTGACTCTGTTAAGTGAGAAGCAAAGGCTATCCAGGATTTTAGATCTTTTCTGCAAGTTCAAATCCCAGTAAGGATATGGCTAGCTGATGAGGCCAGAACAAGGCCAAAATAGATCTAGTCCATAGTTCCCTCTAAGCTGAGCAGTGAGCAATGGCTCACTTAAAAATCATCATCAACTCAGAGTTTTTCAAACCTGCCCAGAAGCCGAGAGGGAAAGAGTGAGAGGGAAAGAGTGCCGCCCAGTCCCGAAGGGACTGCCGCTCAGACACTATACTTTTCGCCCCCCCCCCCAAAAAAAAATTAGAGGGAACCCTGATCTAGTCTCCCTTAATTTTCAAATTCAGCAAAAACACATGACATATATATATATACACATATATATATGTATATAAATTAATTTCCAAAACAGAACACTACAGCAAAAGAATAATCATGGAAGCCATCGAGATAGAAAAACACCCCCAAAATATGAACAAGCGGGATGATACCTCTCGCTTACCAGACATCTGGAAACCAGCCCTCAAACGTATCCCAGCCATAGAAACCAGACTCAGAAAACACATTGTAAAACAATCAAGTAGCCTGCAAGTTCCAACTACTCAGGATATCATGCCTAATCTACAACCATTAACTAATCAGCATACCTCAGCCACATCAACGACCCCAATTGTTACCCCACTGACTCACCAGGAAGTTTCTACACAGCAGGCAATTGCTGAGCCATCAAACCACACCCAGCCACCAGTATTTATAGAAGGAAGGCAGCTCAGGTCTCGCAGTGTTCACCTTAGAACAAGGACAGAAACACCAGCCTGAAGATGACGAGTGAGACCTTGTCGAAACGTCGCCAGAAATTTCCAAATCCTACACGGGAAGAAACCCAAATATACCAAGACCGTCATATACACACACACACATATATATATATATATACAGTGTATTTATATGTATTTATTTATATATTTTCCAACAGACACACACATACACACACACACATACACACAACAGAATACTGTACACAACTAGACTTACAATCCTAGGTTTAGAAAGCTTAGAACTACGTCATCTTAAACACGATCTAAGCATAGTCCATAAAATTATATGCTACAATGTTCTTCCTGTCAACGACTACTTCAGCTTCAGCCTACAACACTACACAAGCCCACAACAGATACAAAATTAAATTAAACCGCTGTAAACTCATCATCAGGAAATACGACTTTAGTAACAGTAGTTGATGCATGGAACTCACTTCCTGATTCTGTAGTATCATCACCTAACCCCAAAAACTTTACCCTGAGACTATCCACTGTTGACCTCTTCTGATTCCTAAGAGGTCAGTAAGGGGCGTGCATAAGTGCACCAGTGTGCCTTCCATCCCCTGTCCTAATGTTTCTCTTTTACTAGTATCATGTATATAAACATTGTTATATCTTTGTATACCACCAATACGTAGGTGACAAAACTAACTAAACAAACAAACAAACAAACAAATAAATAAAACATTGTTTCTTTAGAATTGTCATCATATTTATTCAGAAGTGAAACTTTCTTATAAAGTATACAGCAGATTCAACTCTAAATAACCTCACCAATTCAAATAGCATAACAAGTCATGTCTCCATTTCAAGTTTGACTTCATGGACATTCATGCTTTTCCATAATAATATAATAATAATATAATAATAATTTATTAGATTTGTATGTCACCCCTCTCCGTAGACTCAAACATTTTATTTGTCTCCAGAAGTTGAAATAGTACAGGGATAAGTTGTCTGGGATTAAAAAAAATATAATATAGTTTTCTTTTTAAAAAATTTATGGGCTTAAGGGGAAAAATGGTTTTTATTTGACCCAATTAGAACCTCATATATGCCAAACAAATAAACAAACAAACGTTGGGCCATTTAAGAGAGGAAATGACTACCTTAATAATGAAAATACAGTTTGCCTGTCAGTCCTGCCATCATGTAAACCAGTGATAAAATCTACTTACCTTCCCTACTGGTTCAGAAGCCAGGTGATTTGTGCATGCACCACTGTCTCTCACCCACTTTTTCACCCTCTGTACATGCAACCAATTGGATGCAATGGATAATTTTTTCTTCAAGATATGTTCCTGTACAATATATAACACAATTCTGTCTGCAATAGTCTGATGGAAAACTTAAATTGTATGTTTTATTTATGGCATTTCTGTTAATGTATGTGTAGTGGCAATTCAGAAGGCTATTGTTATTTCAATGAGTTTAGTGACACATTTCTCCTTCGTATTAAAAAAAGTTTAGATATTTAGCGCTCATTCTGAGCTAACCTGCTTGTTTTTTTGTTTTTGTTTAACTGAATAAAGGAGAGAAATCTTCTCACAGCTTTATTTATTTATTTATTTATTTTGTCCAATACACAATGAGGGTTTTAGTGGGTATATATCTATATACACATAGTAAAATACATGATGAAGGTTATAGAGGAGATACTCATAGTAAAATATATCTAAGAAATAATAGAAAAGAAGATATAGTAATAGAACATATCAATGAAAGAATAGAAGAAGAGATATAGGATTAAAAGAAAGGTATAGGAGATATAGGAGAGCAATAGGACAGGGGACGGAAGGCACTCTAGTGCACTTGTACTCGCCCCTTACTGATCTCTTAGGAATCTGGATAGGTCAACCGTAGATAATCTAAGGGTAAAGTGTTGGGGGTTTGGGGATGACACTATGGAGTCCAGTAATGAGTTCCACGCTTCGACAACTCAGTTACTGAGTTGATTTTTTACAGTGAAGTTTGGAGCGGTTAATATTAAGTTTAAATCTGTTGTGTGCTCTTGTGTTGTTGTGGTTGAAGCTGAAGTAGTTGCTGACAGGCAGGACATTACAGCATATGATCTTGTGGGCAATACTTAGATCTTGTTTAAGGCGTCTTAGTTCTAAACTTTCTAGGCCAAGGATTGAAAGTCTAGTCTCATAGGGTGTTCTATTTCGAGTGGAGGAGTGAAGGGCTCTTCTGGTGAAGTATCTTTGGACATTTTCAAGGGTGTTAATGTCTGAGATGTGATATGGGTTCCAAACAGATGAGCTGTATTCGAGGATGGGTCTGGCAAAAGTTTTGTAAGCGCTGGTATGTAGTGTGAGATTGCCAGAGCAGACGCTACGTAGGATTAGGTTTCAAAGCTTTTCTCACAAATTTTTGATTCCCATCCCAGAGTCATTGTGCCAATCAGTGGAGGTCAGATCTTGCAATCTCATGACCATAACAAGGCTGTGAAGTCATGGTTCCAGGTTTTGATAATTCTTTTTGGGAATTGTTGTCAATTGACAGCTTCTGCATGGAATCTATAACTGGTTAAATCCTTTGAAATCTGCTACTGGTTCGCTTCGCACATGCTTTGTGAATGCATGTGCACTGCGCAAACATGCACACCGCAGGCAGTACCGTGCGGCGTTGAAAAAGCAGCATTTTGAAGCCATCAGAGTCTGCAAAGGTAAGTAGAACAGAGTGTGGGGGGGGCGTCAGTTTTGCCGCACAATTTAATCCTGCTTTCTAGCTAATCTAGATTGCATGCCATCTGATTGTTGGATATATTGGTTCACCCGAATCTGTAGCATTTTTTACTATAGGTTTGGGCGAACTTCCCTGAACTGATAGTATTTCACTTCTGACTGATTAAATAGACTCAACTTCTGACTGGGTATTATATATTGGAGATATGTAAGGATATAATAATATTCATATACATGATACTAGTAACAAGAAAAAAATAAGAAGAAACATTAGATATAATAATATTCATATGCAAGGTACTACTAAAAAATAAAAGAAACATTAGGACAGGGGACGGAAGGCACACTGGTGCACTCATGCACGCCCCTTACTGACCTCTTAGGAATCAGAAGAGTCAATAGTGGATAGTTTAAGCGTAAAGTTTTGGGGCTAAGGTGATGATGCTACAGAGTCCAGTAATGAGTTCCATGCATCAACTACTCGGTTACTACTACTGTGGAAACTGACCCTCTTGGGCTAATTCTGCTATCCTTATTAAGAAGCCTTGGAACTTTGTATGACATTCGAGTATCATCCTGGTTGGTATGAGTGCTTGTTATATTATCCTTTCAATCTGTGTCCTTGAGTTCAAAAGAAAACTTAGAAGAGCTTTATTTGCTGGCGTGCTTATTGTGTTTGGATCCAAAAGAACCAATTGCCTGATCACTGTCCTGACAAAACAGTATGTCATTTGAGCAATGATGAACCTTTTTTTTTTCATGGCATCATTATGTAACCCTGCAATTGATCACAAATGATGGACTTCGGAATTGAATGGACTTTCACGAGTAGTGGATGCCCTCTCCCTTTGAATGCAACTTTGCTTTACAAGGGATAAACTACAATGTTTCCATTGAATTTTTGACATCTTCTGAAGATGAACAAATCTATCAAATCCATTTTTCTAATCTCACTCCCTTTCTATCCACTTTATGATGGAATGTATATCAATTTATGGATGTGTAACAGTTTGTTAGGTGCCTATTCAAAAGTAAACTGATCGTAATCATTTCTATCTTAATGAGCCAGAATCATATAGCTGTCTTTATCTTGAAGAAGGTGAAAGAAGACCAGCCTGTTTTATGCTCCTCCTGAATCCCAATTGAGCAATGCAAGGAAATACAGTGATACTTCTACTTATGAACTTAATTTGTTCCGTGACCAGGTTCTTAAGTAGAAAAGTTTGTAAGAAGAAGCAAATTTTCCCATAGGAATCAATGTAAAAGCAAATAATGCTTACGATTGGGGAAACCACAGGGAGGGTAGAGGTCCTGTTTCCTCCCAGGATATTCATAGAGAGGCCCCACGGAGGCTTCTCCCAGCCTTTTCCGACCCTGTTTCCTCCCAGGAGATTCTTAGAGAGGCCCCTGCCTTTTTCGGTTACAGTTTTGGAGGCTTGGGTTTATAAGTGGAAAATGGTTCTTGAGAAGAGGCAAAAAAATCTTGAACACCCGGTTTTTATCTAGAAAAGTTCGTAAGTAGAGGCATTGGTAGGTAGAGGTACCACTGTATAGGATTTTCAAAGACAGATTATTAAGAACAAAACTCTCAAACCTTCTTCTCTGAAAGGATCAGTGTATCACTTTCCATTCTCTTACATTCAACTCTGCCTCCACTTCTCCATTCTTGTTAAGATTTTTCCATCCTATTAATAAACAAATCTGCAATTGTTATATGCAAGCAGCCAGAACAGGTCAGTGAATGGATCAAATAAGATTCTTTAATCCTTTCTTGTTGATCACCAATCTGCATGAATCTCACCAGACTGCCTATGTCCCCTTGGGAAAATGGCAGATAAATAGAACAGAATAGAATTAGAATTCTTTATTGGCCAAGTATGATTGGACACACAAGGAATTTGTCTTTGGTGCATATGCTCTCCGTGTATATAAAAGAACATATAGATTTGTTATAAGTTACAACATTTAATGATTGTCATAGGGTCAAGTAAGCAATAAAGAAACAATATTACTAAAAACGTAAAGATACAAGCAACAAGTTACAGTCTTACAGTCATAAGTGGGAGATGGGTGATAGGATGGATGAGAAAAAACTAACAGCAATAGTAGTGCAGACTTAGTAAATAGTTTGACAGTGTTGAGGGAATTATTTGTTTAGCAGAGTGATGGCATTCAGGGAAAAAAACTGTTCTTGTGTCTAGTTGTCTTGGTGTGCAGTGCTCTGTAGCGACATTTGGAGGGTAGGAGTTGAAACAATTTATGTCCAGGATGTGAGGGGTCAGTAAATATTTTCACTGCCCTCTTTTTGACTATTGCAGTATACAGGTCTTCAATGAAAGGCAGGTTGGCAGCAATTGTTTTTTCTGCAGTTCTGATTCTCCTCTGAAGTCTGTGTCAGTCTTGTTGGGTTGCGAAACCGAACCAGACAGTTATAGAGGAGCTATAACATAGCTATAAAGAGCTATGAGATTGATTTGAAATGCTTCCTCTTTCTAATGGATTCTTTTAAAACACATCCCGCCTGCCCCACAATCCCAATATCAGGCCATGCTCTCCTTGAGCCAATAGTTATACCACGATGTTGGTTAAGTTACTACAGTGGTACCTCATCTTACGAACGCCTCTTCTAACAAACTTTTCAAGATACGAACTCAGTGTTTAAGATTTTTTTGCCTCTTCTTCCGAAGTATTTTCACCTTACGAACCCAAGCAGCTGCTGCTGGGATGAAGGGGTTTCTTTTCCCCCCCTTTTTTGAAGAAAGAAAAGGGAGGGGCTGCTTGGAGTAGGAAACATTTTGCAGAGAACAACGTGCTTGCAAAGGAACTGAAAGGGTGTCTTTTTAAGAAAGAAAAGGGAGGAGGGAGGAGGGAGCTTGGGGGAGGAAAATTTTTGCAGAGAACAATGTGCTTGCAAAGGCACTGAAACGGTGTATTTTGAAGAAAGAAAAGGGAGGGGTGCCCCCCTTGCCTTTCTTCCTTCCCACTCACCCTTTAGCCTAGCCTTGCTTCTTCCACCCGCCCCCTTTAGCTGCTCCTCCCTGCCCTCTGTTCGCCTCCCTTCCAAAGTTTGGGATTTTCCTGAAAGATTTGCACGCATTATTTGCTTTTACATTGATTCCTATGGGAAACATTGTTTCACCTTACAAACTTTTCACCTTACGAACCTCCTCCTGGAACCAATTAAGTTCGTATGATGAGGTACCACTGTATTTGATCCAAAGGAATGTAAGAAAAAGAACAACATTCTCAGCCAGACTTTCTAGTTGAAGATCAGAAATTACATTTTAATAAAGGTAACAATCATATTTATCTAATGCAATTACACATGGCGCTGATGTTATTTAGGGGAGGCAATGGAGGCAGCTGTGTTCTTTCAGATAACACTAATTCCATCGAAAGCACTCAGGTTGGCACTCCTTGAGAGGAATCTTCAGGATCTTGAGGAATAATCACATCTCTCCTTATATGACACTGGCACTAGCATCCCAAATTATGACATGAAGGAGTCCTGAGGTTTGCAGGCCATTGTGCAATGCTTTGTGGGTTTCTTTGCAGACTGAGCGAAACTTAACATGGGTTCATGAACTCTTCCTTCACTTTTCTTGCCGAAACCTGTGTGCTTTCCTCCCCCAGGTGTTTCAATTTTTGGAAAAGCTTTCTATCAAAACAAGAAAGCTTGCTAGTGGCTGGAGGTATCTTGGAAAATCTGGCTTTTAAGAACAAAATCTCTTGCCTGTTCTAAATAACTTGTAGATAAATGTCTACTTGGTTCAGTTTTTCCTCCAGATTTCTGACTGTTTGTATATGTATTAATAATAACGCCGGCTGACTTACCGGCCCCACGGCGATGTTGCTGAAGGGCCGGGCAGACTCGGACCCTTCCGATGGCGGCCGCCATCTTGTTTTCGGCCGAAATCTCGCGAGGCGAGATTTCGGCCGAGAATGCCCTGCCCACGTGGCTGGGCATGACGTCGGGTCCGGGCGGGGCCTGCTGGCCCTATTTAAGGGGCAGCAGGCCGGGAAGACAGCCTTTTCGCCCGGACCTGGTGCCTGAGCAGACACTGGCTTGGTGCTGCTCGGCCGCCATTTTGGTGCCCCTCGTGTCGCGGCCGCCATTTTGTGGCCTACCGAGGGGGCGAAAAGTGCTGCTGAACGTCGTTGAGGCCTTACTCCTCTCCACTTGCGAGCTGTTGTCAGCGATCCCCCTCGGGCCCGAGGGGGACTGGTAACCTCCTCCCGGCTGGGAGGAGGGTGTGGGGGGGTGTTTGGTCTGGGCCCCCGGTCAGTTTTGTTGGGAGGCCGGATCGCAGGCCTTTAGGCCTACCTGTGCAGGGAGGTTTGCTAATAGCCCTGAAGGGAAAAGGAGGAGCATACAATAAAATAATAGCATAAGGGGCCTAGGGGGTAGCAAGGGCTTCCCCCCTTTTTCTGGTACCAGGCCCTAGGTAGGGCTCTGCGGTGGGGGACCTGTGCCTGCCACTCAGTCAGGGGGTTCGGTCCTAAGTTGTTTTGTGGCTCTTTGTATACTTGGGGAAAAGTTGGGATGGCTCCAAAGAAGAGGCCTGCCACTGCCCCTATGGCCCCGCCGGCGGCGCGCCCCAGGAGGGCCCTTAGGCCTTCTGCCCGGGCTCGGGCCAGTAGGGAGGGGACTGCGGGGGTGGTCCCTGAGCAAGGGGGGGTGGTCTCGGTGCCTCCTGCCCCTCAACCTGATCTTTCTCCTGCCATGTCTTGGGCTAGGGTGTTGGAGAGGCTCGACGAGCTCGAGCAGTGGCGGAGCGGTGCGGTCCCCGGAGCGTCCAGCGATCAAGTGCCCGCGGCGTTGGGGAGAGATCCGGCGGCGGCCCAGGCTGGGCAGACGGCTCCGTTTGGACGACAGGCCCCGGCAGGGCCGATGGCGGCTTTCCCGGGCCCTGCACCATTGGGCCCCCCGTGGATGTCTTCAACCCCGTACGGGGCAGGTGAGGCTGCACCACACACTACATCTCTGTCCTTTCTTCCTCCCCCCGCCCCGGGTTTTCCCCCGGCGGGGGTCGGGAGTGGGTCCAGCTTTTTGGGGTCCCCCGCGGGCACCTGCGGGCAGGTGTGGGCTCCGCCGGTTCCTCCTCCGGGGCCGCCGGCGGCCGGCGCTGCTCCGTTGTCTGGGACGGGTCCTGCGGGGACACCTGCGGTGCCAGGTGCAGGGGGGTGGGTTCCACCGGCCCCTCCTGTCATGCCCCCGCTCCCGGTTTTCCCCTACCCCCATGGGGTGGGAGTTTTTGGTGTAGCGGCCAACTCGGTATGGGACCCCTTCGCTTGTATTAAAGCGGGGGCCATACCGTGCGGGCTGCCGTCCACCCCTCTAGGATGCCACCTTCACCCGTCGGTCAAGGAGGCTATTTGGCGGGGTGAATACGTGGATCTTTTTTCGCTTTTGAACCGAGAGGTTCCCAAGCAGGAGAAAGAGATTGTCCCGGGGGAGAAAACGAAGAAGACCAAGGTAACGAAATGCTTCAGCTCCTGGCTTTATGCTTTTCTTACTTATGGGTCTGTGGTGATCCAACGGCAGCCGGCTATGGCCTCTGCCATGTTTAAGTATATAGACTTGATTGCCAGGGCCCACTTCGAATATAAGGGCACCATATGGCGCCATTATGATAAGGGTTTCCGTATGAGGATGTCGGTGGAGCCTAATTTGCCATGGGATATGGTGGTCCCGGACCTGTGGTTCCGGGCCACGCATATGTCTGGAAAGGAAGGCTGTGAGCGTACGGATAGTGGGCACTTCATGGAGGAGGAGCCTGGCGCGGCTTCACCGGCCAAGGCGACTCCTGGTGTGGCTGGCAAGGGGGCCTCGCCCGCTTGTCATGAGTTTGCTGCAAAAGGGGCGTGTTTTCGTCCCTTTTGTAAGTACAAGCATGCCTGCGGGAATTGTGGGGGGTCCCATGCAGCTTCAGTCTGTCCCCGCCCCAAGAAAGGGGCGGAGAAGAAGGGCGGGGGTCCAGGAAAACCTCCCCCACCGGCTGGGGGAAAAGGGGCCCAGCCCAATTAATGTATCTGTGCTCGAGGGTTGGTTGTTCGACTACCACCCTCGCCCGAGAGCCGAGTTGCTCTTGAGGGGCTTCTCCGAGGGATTTAGGATCCCTTATGTGGGTGTTAGGAGGGCCTTCATGTCCGACAACCTCAGGTCGGTTGTCGGACATGAGGACATTGTACGGGCTAAGATTCGAAGGGAGGTGGCTGAGGGCAGGGTCCTTGGGCCCTTCCCGGAGCCGCCCTTTCCGAATCTTCGTGTGTCCCCCTTAGGTGTGGTCCCCAAGAAGGCGAGTGGTGAATTTAGGTTGATTCACCATTTGTCTTTTCCAAAAGGGGAGTCAGTGAATGACTTCATTCCTGACGAGCTTTGTTCTGTCCGGTACGCATCCTTTGATGCGGCCGTGGCCATGGTTAGGGAGTGTGGGGTGGGAGCCCTTATGGGTAAATGCGACATTAAGTCGGCATTTCGGCTCCTCCCCATTCACCCGGGCGACTTCGAGCTGCTGGGCTTCCATTTCGAAGGTGGGTTTTACGTGGATAGGGCATTGCCTATGGGCTGCTCTGTTTCCTGCTCCCTTTTTGAGAGCTTTAGTACCTTCCTGGAGTGGGTGCTCAGGAGGCGTAGTGGCCTGGGTTCCGTCGTTCATTACCTTGATGATTTCTTGATGGCCGGGCCTGCGCAATCGGAGCAATGCTTTGCTTTGATGCGGGACTTCGAAGCCCTTTGTGCTCAATTGGGGGTGCCTTTAGCCTCCGAGAAGACCGAAGGCCCTGCCACCAGGATTACCTTCCTTGGTATTGAATTGGATTCAGTGGAGCAGTCTTCCAGATTGCCCCTGGATAAGTTGGTTAAAATCAGGTCCAAGCTTGAGGCGGTCTTGGGCTGCAGGAAGGTTACTCTTCGGCAGCTCCAGGAGTTGGCTGGGATTCTTAATTTTGCCTGTCGGGTAGTGGTGCCTGGTAGGGCCTTCTCTCGCCGGTTGTATGATGCGATGAAGGGGCTAAGTTTGCCCCACCATTGTACCCGCTTATGTGCAGGGGTCAGGGCTGACCTCTGCGTGTGGCGGGAGTTTTTGGAACGTTTTAACGGGTTGTCTTTCTGGCGGCAGGAGCTTCTTTTGGAAGCGGAGCTGCAGCTGTGTTCCGACGCCGCAGGGACTTGCGGTTTTGGGGTAGTTTTAGGTGACCAGTGGTGCTGGTCGGCATGGCCTCCGGAATGGAGTGCCTGTTCATTGGTTAAGGACTTAACTTTTTTGGAGCTTTTCCCCTTAATAGTGGCCTTAGAGCTCTGGGGAGAGCAGTTCAGGGATAAGACTGTGCATTTTTGGTGTGACAATCTAGCGGTTGTCCATGTTGTGAACGCCCTGTCCTCTAAGAGTGACAGGGTGATGCGGCTTGTCCGCCATTTTGTGCACAGGTCCTTGTCTTTGAACGCCTTGTTTTTGGCTAGGCACGTCCCTGGTTTAGACAACGGGGTGGCTGACGCCTTGTCCCGTGGTCAGTTGTCCAGGTTTCGGACCCTGGCCCCGTGGGCCCGAGAGTCGCCAGAGGTGTGTCCGGCCCACCTGTGGAGCCTGGGCGGGCTCTCGAGAGCTGGAGAGACGAGGCCTCCAGGGCGATCGCCTTATCGGTAGCTCCTAGCACCCTGCGGGCTTATCAGCGTGCAGGTAAGGAGTTTGGGGATTTCAGGCAGGGTAGGGGTTACCCCCATTGCTGGCCTGCCCCGGTTGAGCACCTAGCTGAATTCTGTGTCCTGCTGAAGGGGCGTGGACTTTCAGTGAGGACTATCAGGGCTAGGTTAGCCGGCCTCGCCTTTCTGTCCAAGGCGGGGGGGGGTTTGGTGATTTTTCGGGTGATTTTCGCATCCGGAGGATGCTGGAAGGTTGGGTGAGGGAGCGACAGGGGTTCCCTTCTGACACTCGTCGGGCCCTGACGGTTCAGCAGCTGTCTCTGATTAATCAGACATTTGGCAGTCTGTGTGCCTCTCTTTACGAGACTCGGCTGTTCAGGGCAGCGACTTGTGTTATGTTTTTTGGGGCCCTCAGGGTCAGCGAGGCACTGGCCTCCTCGCAGTCTGACGTGTCGCTCCGCGCCTTCCAGCTCGCTGATCTGACCTTTAGACAGGGGGGTGTCTCTCTTTTGGTGAGACACTCCAAGACAGATCAGTTACACAGAGGGGTTAGACTTGAACTCAGCGCAGCCACCGATAAGTCTGTTTGCCCGGTGGCTGCTTTGCAGCAATTTTGTGTTTTGCGTGGGTCAGGGCGTGGGTACCTTTTTCTACACCAGGATGGCTCCCCCCTGACCCGGTATCAATTCTGGGCAATAGTGTCTAAGGCAATGTCTCAGGTAGGCATGGATCCCGCCGGCTATGGAACGCATTCGTTCCGTATCGGCGCCGCCACTAGCGCGGCACTTTCTGGTTTCCCGGCCCAACGGATTCAGGAGATCGCCAGCGGCATATTTGGGTTATGTTAGGCCCGCTGAGGATTCTGGGCAGGGTTTAGGCTAGGTAACCTCTCTGTGTGTGTCCTCTTCCAGGTTCCCAGTCCAGGCAGAAACCGACGGCGCTGCTGTGTGGCCACAGCATGGTCTTCTGGGCCGGCCGCTCCGCAGCCAGAAGCGCCATCGGGACCCAGCTGTCGTTGGGACGGTGGGTCAATGTTGTTTGGATGGGCCGGAGGGGTATGCGGTGGGAGGGGCTCCTACCGACGTTGCTGGGTACTCAGCATCTTAGGGCGGTACCCGGCGCTGCTGGGCGGGCGGCTACCCAGGGTCGCGCCCAGATGGGACTGGGTGGTCGGCAGCCCATAGCCGCACCCAGATGGCTGGTCTTGCACCTCGGTGGCAATGACCTATGCCTGCTTGGCGGTCTACCGTTGATCGTCCAGGCGCGCGAAGACCTGCGGCGGCTTCGCACGGTATGGCCCACCACGCAAGTGGTGTGGTCAGAGATCCTTCCAAGGATCGTTTGGAGGGACGCCATTTCCCTTAGGGCCATCCACCGGGTTAGACGCAGGGTGAATAAGGCCGTGGGAAAAACTGTCAAAGAATTAGGTGGGGTTGTAGTGGCCCATCCCCTCATCACCGTAGATCGGCCGTGGCTTTACCGGGCCGATGGCGTTCACCTGTCAGAACAGGGGAACGCCATTTTCTTACAGGACCTGCAGAGGTCTCTGCATGAGCTGGCGCAGATAGAGGGGGGAGTCGGGGGGCCAAGATAGAGATCTGACCCCCGCTCCGTGGCAGGTTAGGGGTGGAAATCTGGGTGGTTTCAGCAACTGCGCGTTCTCCCTTGGGCATCTTTGGGGATGATTGACAGGTTCTCTCCAAGCCCATGGTGGGTGCTACCTGCGCACTTGGGGGGAACCTGTCTTTGGGTTCCGCTATTGAAGTCCCAGGGTAGGGGTGAGCCGGCGGGACCCCCCTCATGCGAGTGTATGGCAGGGTCTCAGGTGAGGGAGAGGTCCCTCACCTGGACCAGCATCGATTACGCCCATAGTTGCCCAGGAATGTTGACCTTTTACGTCATTTCCGCCCCGGAAGTGTTTGTTTGACCCTGCAGGTCCACTGTTTCCGGGTCATAGTTGAGTAAGTTGATTTATGCAAATTTATGCTAATTCATGCTAATTTAATTAATAAATTATGCAAATTTATTATAATAAAAATGACCCAAGTTTAAATCCAGCTCTTGTGTCCGAGTCGTTACTCCGTCTCTTCTGCAATAACGCCGGCTGACTTACCGGCCCCACGGCGATGTTGCTGAAGGGCCGGGCAGACTCGGACCCTTCCGATGGCGGCCGCCATCTTGTTTTCGGCCGAAATCTCGCGAGGTGAGATTTCAGCCGAGAATGCCCTGCCCACGTGGCTGGGCATGACGTCGGGTCCGGGCGGGGCCTGCTAGCCCTATTTAAGGGGCAGCAGGCCGGGAAGACAGCCTTTTCGCCCGGACCTGGTGCCTGAGCAGACACCCACCCGCCCTTCCCTATTTTGCAGTGTGCCTAGGGGTCGCCTGCGGGGGCCGAATGGGAATTTTTTGCAGCCTCGCCCATTAGGCCAGGCTGTTTTTTCGCCCATTCCACACTGGGGAGATGGATGTGTGGTTAGGGGGTGTTTTGCATTTAATTAGGTTAATTGGCTTACCTCTGGTCATTGGGTAGGCAGGTTAGGGGCGGAAATCTGGGTGGTTTCAGCAACTGCGCGTTCTCCCTTGGGCATCTTTGGGGATGATTGACAGGTTCTCTCCAAGCCCATGGTGGGTGCTACCTGCGCACTTGGGGGGAACCTGTCTTTGGGTCCCGCTATTGAAGTCCCAGGGTAGGGGTGAGCCGGCGGGACCCCCCTCATGCGAGTGTATGGCAGGGTCTCAGGTGAGGGAGAGGTCCCTCACCTGGACCAGCATCGATTACGCCCATAGTTGCCCAGGAATGTTGACCTTTTACGTCATTTCCGCCCCGGAAGTGTTTGTTTGACCCTGCAGGTCCACTGTTTCCGGGTCATAGTTGAGTAAGTTGATTTATGCAAATTTATGCTAATTCATACTAATTTAATTAATAAATTATGCAAATTTATTATAATAAAAATGACCCAAGTTTAAATCCAGCTCTTGTGTCCGAGTCGTTACTCCGTCTCTTCTGCAACACATATTTTAAGTGTTTCATTTTTAAAACACACACATTCGTGTCCTTCAGTAATAATATTCCTAAATGGATTAGACGTTTGTATGCCAAAATAACTAGACATAGAGAAACATTACTCTGCTGAACACCTAATTCCAGATTCAAGTCCAACATCCCTCATATGGGCCAGTTCCTCTCCCTCAGCCCACTTACTTCACACAGTAGTTGTTATGGGGAAAGTAGGAGGAGAGACTAATATTAATGTTGCTTTAAGTTCCACCATAAAATGCAGGTCATAATTTTAAAAATGTGTTACTCAAATATGGGGGGGAGCAATACACATACAGTGGTACCTCTACTTACGAACTTAATTTGTTCCTTGACCAGGTTCTTAAATAGAAAGGTTTGTAAGAAGAAATTATTTTTCCCATAGCAATCAATGTAAAAGCAAATAATGTGTGCGGTTGGGGGAAACCACAGGGAGGGTGGAGGCCCTGTTTCCTCCCAGGAGATTCCTAGAGAGGCCCCACAGAGGCTTCACCCTGCCTTTTTCGGTTACAGTTTCAGAGGCTCGGGTTTGTAAGTGGAAAATGGTTCTTGAGAAGAGGCAAAAAAAATTGAACACCCAGTTCTTATCTATAAAAGTTGGTAAGTAGAGGCGTTTGTAGGTACAGGTACCACTGTACTATATATATAGAGAGAGTAAAGAGATCAAAATAGATCTATACTAATCTGCCTTCCTTTTCATTACACTGGTCAACACAAAAAATTCATCAGCAAAGGCAATATGTCTGCTTTATGAAGTTTGATGTCCTGATTCTAAAAATATGCTTAGTTTTGCTCTATCACATAAAGTTTCTGATATAGAAGCATTTTTGTTATTGTTATTTCTACATTTTCAGTGTATGTGGTAATTACTGTTTTCTTAATGTCACCATTATATTTCCTATACCTTATAATAATGATGCTGCTCCGTGGAAATTATACCTGCTACAGAAAAACTATATATATTTTTGAAATCAGAACAAAAAATGATTCAGAAAGGTACAAGGTCAGCTGTGATGATTACAAAAAATATTTTTTGTAGACCTATCAGCAAAAATATATATATAGAGAGAAAGAGACAGAGATTTATTCATTTATTTATTTTTATTTATTTTGTCCAATACACAATGAAGGTTATAGAGAATATACACATAGTCAAAGATTGGTTTAACTGGTCCTAAGTAGAAAAATTAAGCTGTTTCCCACCATTACCACCATCATTCACCTTCTATTTGATGGAAGAAAATGGTTTTAGACTGATTTTTACAGAAGGAATCTTTTTAGAGCAGTGGTTCCAATGTGGGGCCCATGCCCCACAGTGGGGCAATTTGATTTTTAATGGGAGCAATTGGAAACTTGTTTAAACTAAGTTCTTGGCTTCCTCTGCATGAGTAGTTTTTTTGAATAGTAAGAATTATATGTCACTGGGGTGGGGGGCATTGGGAATTTGGAGATGTTTAGGTGGGACATGGCAAAAAAAAAGGTTGGGAACCACTGCTTTAGAAAAACGTTTAAAGGCAATTTTCCCTGGGAAATTGTAGAATCATTGGCCATGTTCTTGCTCTTTTTCCCAAAATGATGGACAACTTCAAAGGGCAGCAATAGAGGGAAAAATCAGAACCTTTGTTTTCTCCATCCTGATCGAAGCAGATAACAATTTTGAAAATGCATCCTGGACATTCTGAGAAAGTAAGAGTTGCTTATGACTGCGTTGTTGGAGTTCAAATATTAGCTCACATTATTTGGGCTTGTTCTATTGCTGGCTTATTTTGAATTGACGTTCCTAGAATTATCCAACATGATTGGAATATCATTAGCTGCCCAGGATTGATAAATACATTTTAACATTTAATTTAAAATTATATACATTTAAATACATTTTAGAATTGAAAAGCAAGACACACGGATTGAACAGGGATAGGCAGCATCCAAAAGAATTTGCAGGATTTGATTTCTATAGCAGATTTCCAAAATCATTTCTCTGTCAACATTTGAACTAGTTTTCTAAACAAAGGGAAAATAAGATTCTCCTTATCAAACTTTTCTGCAGTTATTTTCAGTGCATTTTTTAGCCTTTCTTTGTTTCTTTTTAGTTTGTTATACATATGGATCATTTATTTATTATTATTTAGATTTCTAGGCCTTCTTTTTCCGGAGACTCAGGGCAGCTATGTTGGTACATCTTGACCAACATTTCTGCAGGATAGTGTAAAATGAATTTAATATCTGCGTAATATTTTTCACTATTCCGACTATTATTTGCGCTTTCCATAAAGCACAAGGGTAACTCACAGGAATTTTTCCTCTTCTCCTCTCCCATCACAGGCTGCTGAAATCGCATCCCACTCCTCTTTTCATCCTTGAGCGCATGAATTTTCAGTGCTATACACAGGGAGGCAAGCTAATGCTTTTGAACAGATATGAATCTCACACTGTGTTGCAATAACCAATTAAAACAGCCTTAGCAGGAACCACATGCCGTTTATAGCTCTCAAAGACCAGTTAGAGGCACTATTAAACAGAGCCATGGATGTCAGCCCACAACCAGATTTTAGCATGAATTTCCACTGCACACAAAAATGTCATAATGCTCTTGGCAGGCTTACTTTTGTCAGCTCATTACAGTCTACACCTGCAATCTATTGGCAATGCCAGGAAGGATGTAGAAGCAGTTCTGAAGATAAAGGGGGGGGGGATCCAGAGGTGATTCCCCCTCTCTTCCATTGCTATTTTTTTACCTAATAAGTGAATGCGAAGTAAATTCTCTTCCAAATCTGAAAATTGCAGCCTAACCTTTCTAGTTGGTATTTATGACCTGACCATTGATGATCCTAAAAGTCACCTCAAATTCTACGCTTTTGAACTGAGCCCATCCCAGTACATACATCCTGTTCATTCAAGATCGTTTCAGGTGGTTATTCACGGAATTGATGATGCATGAAAATAAATGCTGTGACTTTCATGTTTTGCTCAGTGAGTTTTGCAACTTCTGGAGGGTTGATTAAAGTCACAAGTGGTAAAAGTCCTTCTGAAGACCAGGTCAGTTTTTAAGGTGCTAATGATATTTTGCAGTGGGCAGACATTTAAAAAAATTAGGTGCCCAGTATCTATTTTCTTTCCTCTTTAGTTTGTCTCTTTCTTCATCTTCTCCATTCTTTCTCTTTCTCATTTTTACAGGCATTCTTGTAAAAATCTTAAGAATTTGCCACTTGCCCCAAACTAAGTTAATATTATATAGCAGTGACACACAGAGCCATATCTGCTGGCACACAAGCTGTTGCCCTATCTCAGGTACAATTTATTTATTTTTATTTATTTATTAGATTTGTATGCCGCCCCTCTCCGCAGACTCGGGGTGGCTCACAGCAGTGATAAAACAATATATCATAACAAATCTAATATTGAAGTCTAAAATAACAATTTACATTAAAAGGCTAAAAAAACCCATTATATAAAAAGCATACAGACAAACATACCATACATAAAACTACATAGGCAAGGGGAGATGTCTCAGTTCCCCCATGCCTGACGGCAGAGGTGGGTTTTAAGAAGTTTACGAAAGGCAAGGAGGGTGGGGGCAGTCCTAATCTCTGGGGGGAGCTGGTTCCAGAGGGTCGGGGCCGCCACAGAGAAAGCTCTTCCCCTGGGTCCTGCCAGCTGACAGTGTTTAGTTGATGGGACCTGGAGAAGGCCAACTCTATGGGACCTAACTGGCCACTGGGATTCATGCGGCAGAAGCCGGTCTCGCAGATATTCTGGTCACACAATGTGCATGTGTGTGCTGGCCAGCTGATTTTTGGCTTGCACAGAGGCTATGGGAGGGCATTTTTGGCTTCCAGAGAGCCTCCGGGGGGATGTGGGAAGGCGTTTTTACCCTCCCTCAGCTCCAGGGAAGCCTTTGGAGCCTGGGGAGGGTGAAACACGACCCTACTGGGCCCACCAGAAGTTGAGAAACAGACCGTTTCCAGCTTCTAGAGGGCCTCTTGTGGGGGGGGGGAGCTTCTTTTTGCCCTCCACAGGTATTGAATTATGGGTGTGGGCACTCAAGCATGTATGATACCGTACGCCCATACTCTTTCGGCACCCAAGGGAAAAAAGGTTTGCCATCACTGTTATATAGGATGCAGGGTGTTTCGCAAGGGGAAAAAAATATTCTGCAAAAAGAGAGGGAATATTTTGTTTGGATCAATATAGGAATAGAATAGAATAACAGTGTTGGAAGGGACCTTGGAGGTCTTCTAGCCCAACCCCCTGCTCAGGAAGGACACCATATACCATTTCAGACAAATGATTATCCAACATCTTCTTAAAAACTTCCAACGTGGGAGCATTTACACCTTTTGGAAGCAAGCTGATCTACTGATTAATTGCTCTGTCAGGAAATTTCTCCCTAGTTCTAGGATGATTCTCTTTCTTTTGAGAAAGTTCAGGGGGGGGGTACAGTTATTATCCCACTGGAAAGAAACAAAATGGGTAGATTCACTTGTTTTCAGTCCTAGTCCTGCTCCAACTCATCTCCACCCATCTTCATGAACTGCAATGAGGAACCTATTGCTCTATATACATTCCCTCTGTGATTTAAAACTATTATCTGTGTAAAATTTCCTCACCTACTTTCTGCAAGTGTAGAAAGAAAGAATGGACATCTGTTTCTCACAGTTTCTCATTTTTACGTTGAAAACTTCACTTCTTCCCATTTCTGGATTCTCATCTTCTGTGTATTTTGCAAAATAATTTCATGAACATTTGTAAAGTTGAGCATAATTCATATTAGGGTTTTTTGCACATAGCCTTATCATTAGTTATTCTTCTTAGGCAATTCTGCCTAAAACAAAACATTATTTTTTTTAAAAAAAAAGTACAGACATCCAATATTTTGCATTCAAAAAATTATAGTCTATTTTTATGCAGACATTTTCAAAATGTACTCCCCCCCCCTCGATTAGCAAACTTCATTGCCAAATGCTGGATTTTAGTTGAGATATGGATTTAGAAAGGTGCAAATATGTATTTTAAACTAAATTACTCTCTCTCTCTCATCCACAATAACTACCTTCCTGCTGTAGATCTCCTAACCACCAAATACAGGGAGGCTAGCTAGCATCACACAACTCCCTTCTCTTCAGTTCTAATGCAAGAGTTTTGAACACCTGGAAAGGTTCTTGGATTGATAAAAAAAGTAGATTAAATGGATGTAGATGAGTTAATTAATGGGTGGGAGGTAGTGTGAAATTGAGGATCAAGGAAGCATTAGGGGTTTCAAGAAGGGGAGGCATTAATGTGCCTGCAGGGAGACAGACTGGTTGATCCAGGGTTAGAAATCAATGTTAAAAAAGTGTGAAAAATGGGAAATAAGGCTTTACTCAGCCTTTACTTCTTCTTGGAATGTCCTCTCCCAATAGGCTGTCAAAACCCAAATCTTAACTTGTTTCTATTCAAGGTTTATGGCATCAGGATGTATTGACTAATAATAGCAGTCATTGAAATTGTGAATTTGGGAGTTGAAAACAAGATAATTCAAGAACTGAACAAAGAGAAACAAAAAAACAATTTCTGGAGATGGATGGTCATTAAAACAACAACAACAACAACTTCTTCTTCTTCTTCTTCTTCTTCTTCTTCTTCTTCTTCTTCTTCTTCTTCTTCTCCTTCTCCTTCTCCTCCTCCTCCTCCTTTTTCTTCCCCTCTTCTTCCTGACCTAACTTGATGCAGCTGCGCGAGCTGTCATGGGTGTACCTTGGTATGCCCATATAACACCAACACTCCGCGCGCTACACTGGCTACCAATTAGTCTCCAGTCACAATTTCACTTATAAAGCCCTACATGGCTTAGGGTCTGACTATTTATGGGACCGTCTCCTGCTACATACCTCCCAGAATCGGCCTTTAGTCCCATCAACTAAAATGTAGGTTGGTGGGAGCATGGGGGAGGGCCTTTTCTGTTGTCGCTCCATCTCTTTGGACCCAACTCCCCCCCTCCTGCCCCTGATGTTCGCACTGCTCCCACTCTACTGGCTTTTTGAAAAGCTGTCAAGACCTGGCTCTGTCAACTGGCCTGGAGGCCTTGAATTCTAACATCAGACTTTCCTGAGTTACGTTTGTCTGGTAGGTATGTTGGTTAGATTGGTTTTTTGGAGGTTTTATAATGGGTTGTTAGGATTATAATGGGGTTTTTAACTTACTGTTGATGTTTGACTTGTTTTTATGATTGTACTTTGGAATACTGTGTTCAGTTCTGGAGACCTCACCTACAAAAAGATATTGAGAAAATTAAACGGGTCCAAAGATGGGCTACAAAATTGGTGGAAGGTGTTAAGCATAAAACTTATCAGGAAAGACTTCATGAACTCAATCTGTCTAGTCTGGAGGACAGAAGGGAAAGGGGGGGGGCACGATCAAAACATTTAAATGTTAAAGGGTTAAATAAGGTTCAGGGGGGAAGTGTTTTTAATAGGAAACTGAACACAAGAACAGGGGGCACAATCTGAGGTGAGTTGGGGGAAAGATCAGAAGCAACATGAGTAAATATTATTTTACTAAAAGAGTAGTAGATGTTTCAAACAAACTTCCAGCAGACATGGTTGGTAAATCCACAGAAACTGAATTGAAACATGCCTGGGATAAACATAGACCCATCCTAAGATAAAATACAGGAAATAGTATAAGGACAGACTAGATGGACCAGGAGGTCTTTTTCTGCTGTCAATCTTCTATGTTTCTATGTTTTCTATGTTCTATTGTATTGCTTTTTATTGTTATAAATCGCCCTGAGTCCTATGGGATTGGGTGGCATAGAAATCGAATAAATTAAATTAAATCTGATACAAATAAAAATATAAAGGAAATGTATTTAGATGCAAATGAGGTCAAAATAGTTGCATATGTCCTGTTAAGTGCACTTGGTCTGGCAGTTAGAGAGCTAATCTTCTTTAGTGACCAACAATCCCAATGAGAATCTCCCTCTGCTTCTTCCGGAGAGGTCACTTTACTGTAATGTTTCCTTCATGATTTATCCATTCCCACATTAAGAAAATAAATCAATTGCAGTTGACCCTGTATTGAAAATTCTATTATGAATGGTTGCACACCTTCTAATGCCCATTTTCTTGCAAGAGACGCCGTTCCTTGCTTGGCTCCATAATGCCAATATGAAAGTAAGTTAGGGAGCATAAATATGAATTTAAGTGGTGGTGACCTGTGACACTGACTTTGTATGTGCTCCAAAGATAAGCACCATTCAAGGATGCTGACTGTCTTGACAAGGTTAATAACATGCACTAAATCTCGTATCAAACTCCAATGAGCATCAAAAAGGGCCTTGTTTAAAAGTCATGAAGTTGCACATTGCTTACATGCATTAAAATTAATAGGGATATTTAGGCACTTGCTTCCCTCCCCGTATCCATATTCATAACTTGACTGAATGATGGCAGGTGTGCCTCCAAACATTTTTCCCCATTCCAGCTTCCTTGAAAGAGATGGAGAACTAGGTATTGTGCTCACAACTGCGTTGAGTCTATTTTTAAGTCCAATATCACATTTTGATTTGTGGTATTGATAGGTCTTCTGTTCTTCCAGAAGGATTTTTAATGCTCAGCCCAGATTTTGCTTTACATATTAAAATAAACACAAACGCACATATACACATACACAAAGATGTCAGATTTCGTTAAGTTTTGGACTTTCACTGTTACTCATTATCTTCATTTGTCTTTCTTTTTCTAAGATAATTTGAATTCTGCTTATCACTTTTTCGCTTCCATCTTTCAGTCCTTCCTTCAATTCCATTGCTTTTCCATCTCCACCTTCCACCCATGCCAAAGTGGGAACAATATCTTTTATAAGAAAAATAAGTACCAAAGCAGTTTATAAATTTGTGGGTTTCAGTGATTAGTTCTTGAACTATAAACATACTGTAAAAATTGATGAAAATTGACAAAGAATATAAACATACTGGTAAAAATTGACAAAGAAAGGATTATTGCATTAATGTCTGAGATTCCTATATATTGTCTACATCACAGGCTGCTGTGATGTATTCACAAAACATGTTGACATGCTTACTCAATTTTACCAATTTCTGACTTCCATACAAATTCTTTGTACATCCAGGATCTTTCAATTTGTTAATATCTTGGGAGTTTTGTTCATAATGATAATGATACCCTCATTTATTTTATTTATTTATTGGATTTGTTTTCCGCCCCTCTCCGCAGACTCGTTTCTAGATCAGAATTATATGGCAATTAATTATTTAACCTCTGAAGGTGCAGTTGATTTAAGAAAAGTGAATCGTGTGACCAGCTGGTTTGCTTTCCTTTCCTTGGCTTTTCCGAAAAACAAAATAGTCCCTAGCATTTTGCGGTATAACTGTCAAAATTGAACCGCTTTGCTTCTTTCAAATCTTATCACTATTCAACTTGCCAAAGAACTGGAGAGAGGTAAGGGGGGAAGGCAATGCTGAGAATGTGTGCATGGACCATGAGAGCCTGGAAACCATCAAGGTCAACACTGCAGCTGCTTGAGAAGGAGACGGACTGTTCCCACAACAAAAGGACGTCTCATAATAGGACAATGGCTAGAAAGGGAAGCGATTGGCAAGCATTCGCACAGGAAAACTAGAGCTGGTTTTGCTTCTTCAGTACCAGCTTGGTATATCAAATAAAGTTTTACTTTTGGGGATCCAAAGCTCCTGACAGTGTTTACTTGTTTTGGGTGCATTAGTCAGATAGTTGACAGTAGGTAACATCCCTCCAGCAAATATTATGCCAAAATATTAGAGATGGGGGGGGAAACAAACACTTGTAAGCCAGTTTATCTTCTGAGTCATCCTTAGACAAAATTAGATATAAACTGCCTTGCTGCAATTGGGATACAGAAATGACCTAATTAATTAATTATACCTTTCCATATTGTGTAAGAAGGATGATAATTTAAATCTGATGCCTTGAGTGGAAACACTGAGTTGATGTGTTTTGACCATCCATTTGTTTTCTTAGCTGCTCATGATATTCACCGGAACCTTTCCAGTAACAAATTTCAAAAGCATCAAATACTGTACTTGTAAACAGAAAGGCAGACGACCTGGAAGGAAATTTTCAGAAACCATTACAAGTAGCCCTCAATTTTCAAACACAATTGGGAGCTGAATTTTTGTGGCTAAGCCAGGCAATTATTTCATAATATGGTATGATCTTTTTTCCCAGTGTTCTTAAACAAACACTGTACTTGTTAACGGAATCACATGGTTGTTACTGTAGGGCAGTGCTGCTCAATTATTTTCTGTTACGCTCCCCCTAAGAAGAAGTAAACATTTAGCCCCCTCCCAACTTTCCAATCTGGGCCCCAATTTTAGTGTTAATATTTATTATTTTACTTATTATATGCTGCAAGCAAACTAGGGCAGCCTGCTCTAGCTACTTGCCTGGGGTTAAGTCACACTGAACTCATTGGAGCTTGTTTTCAGTTAGACAGGCATAGGCTACCATGGTCAGGGTCCTCTTTCGACACAGGGCCAGGCCGGTTAAATCAAGCTGATGTTTTGGGTTTGACAGCCTGGCCCATTAGCACTGCCTCTTCCGACCACTCACAGTGAATGGTGTGGAAGGAGGTTTTTCAAAGCTTTCACCCAGCTGCAGAGGATGCTGCTCCTCATCAATCAGTAGGTTTGCCATGTCATTCATGGCTACCATGGCACCTGCCAAGAACAACAAGAACCCTTGCAACTACCCTGCCCTGCCTGGCTGCCTTCTTTTCCGGGCTTGGAGCAGCATGCAACTGGGAAAATATTCCCCATCCATGGCAATCGATCGAGAGGGACCAGACATGTTCTAGTCTTCCTGTAGAGTTGATTTTGGGTTCTCCTTTGGGATTGATAAATCTATTTCTGCCTGCTTCTTCAAAGTCTAGATTTCTTTTTTTCTTTTTTTAGTATATATTTTTATTTTATTTAACATACAAACATTTAAACACCATACAAAATGACATTAAACATTTACGATTTATATATATATATACAAATTTTATCTTTTACAATTCTGTTTGCTATACCTTTTTCTTAATTTCCACCCAGTTGTATATTTTCTCCCACACTCTATAATAGTCCTTATTTTGTTGGTTTTGTATCTCATATGTTAATTTGCTAAATTTGGCACAGTCTAATATTTTTTTAATCACCATTTCTTTGTTTGGAGTCTTTTCTTGTTTCCATACTTGTGCATAAGCTAATTTTGCGGCTGTGAGTAAAAGATTTATTAAGTAATAGTTTTCTTTACTATGTTTGCCTCTGATTATGCCTAGTAAATACATTTCCAGTTTTATCTTTAGATTTCTGTTCCATAGAATATCAAGGAAACAAGCATTGCCTCCACGATTTTGTTTTGTGTTGATCTAGACCAGTGTTTTTCAACCAGTGTGCCGAGGCACACTAGTGTGCCGCGAGACATGGTCAGGCGTGCCGCAAAGAAGGAAACTCAGGTTCCAATCTCGCAACTTTTTGCTGAGAGCAAGAGAGAGAGAGAGAGAAAGAGAGAGAAAGAAAGCAAGAGAGAGAGAGAGAATGAGAGGAAGGGGGAAAGAAAGAGATAAATGAGCAAAAAAGGGAGGAAAAAGAGAAATGAGAAAATGACTGAGACAGAGAATGAGAGGAAAGAGAGAGAAACAAAAGAGAGAGAGAAGTGACTCTTGATTTAAAGCATAGGATAAAAAAGCACCCAAAGAATAAGAGAGAAAAAACCCCAGCCCTCACTTAATTTTGGAAATGGTTCAAGAGTGTGTACACACACACACACACACACACATGGGGGGAAGAGACAGGGATGGAAAAAGAGAGGGGAGTGTCTTAGAGTGTCATTTTGGTTGGTGGTGTGCCCCAGGATTTTGTAAATGTAAAAAATGTGCTGTGGCTCAAAAAAGGTTGAAAATCACTGTTCTAGACCAGAGGTAGGCAAAGTTGGCTCTTTTATGACTTGTGGACTTCAACTCCCAGAATTCCTGATTGGCTCAGGAATTCTGGGAGTTGAAGTCCACAAGTCATAGAAGAGCCAACTTTGCCTACCTCTGATCTAGACAGATTCTAGTGTTTGACTATCTTGTCCAAGGCCTTCATTGCTACTCTGTTATATACTGGCATGTGGCTTATATCGTGACTGCTTATTAGTGATTCTGAAAGGCAACTGCTACTCACCAGTTTAGCATCTTCACTGTCTTCTAAGGCTGTTTGCTGCATTTGTTCCCCCAAGTTTGCTCTTTTTCAGACTAAATCTTGGTCTTCTTTTGATGTCATCAGCCTAGCATAAAATAAATAAAAAGAAGTTTATTTATTCATTTCTACTCTTCCATCTTTCAGAAGTTCAAATCTGTCTCATCCTATCATTGGAATGAGTTGGAAACAGTACAAAGAAAGTGACCCTGGCAAATATTGCTTTAGATGATTAATTTATCACCCTGCTGACAAATACATGGTTCCATGTTTTGTCCATTTTAAAAAGGAGCCTAAAAGGCAAAAAAAAAGCAAATTTGGGTTCTTTTTATATATATAACTGACAAATTCGACACAGTGACATCAACAAAACGATCCCAGCAGTTAAAAATATTACCCAGGTTTATAAACCCTTCATATTTTGGAAACATTTTCATGGGTGAAAATACTTCTTATCAGCTTTCTAAAAATTGGGTCTTCTCTCCTTTGTCATCATAAACTGTCATGTGGTCGAAAAATTGTTAATCTGGCTTTTGAATTAATTTTGGCACAGTACTTCATCGTGTTATATAAGAATAATACAAAATTTGGCATCGTGTTTACTGATGAAACTTATTGTATCATTGACTTCTAAAGTTTCTCATTAGTTTATTATTAGAACAAGCATGAATAACCTTCACTAATCCTTCCAAAAGTTACTCCTGAATATACTGCATTTGCAATATATTACTACACATTTTAATCACACAAAAATATTAGATTAATTGGAATACACCTTGGGGGTAATCATAGTTGTATACAAATTAAGATACGTTGAATGAGATGAGTCTATATCCTGGCTCTGCCTCCATTTTGTTTTAGTAGCCTTGCTGATTTTTGGAATGTGGACACTGACATGGAATTCAGAATTGAGATGCTGCCCTCAATATAGGCAGCCCTAATTAATGCCACTCTATAGCATAAATGATCAAACAATGATCAAGGGTTTCTTTTCCAAGTAGAGTAGATGTGAATTTAAAAGATGATCTGATCTGATAACTGAATAACAGAATAGCCAAACCAAGAGATATCTCAACCTAGTAGGCCTCACTTGATCATTGATCAACTCTTGGATTTCTCCATAGTATGAATGGGGCCCCAATACCTCTAGACCGGTGATGGTGAACCTTTTTTGGTCCGCATGCCAAAAGGATGTGATTGAGTGTGCTGGCACATCCTTACCTGCCCCCCACATGCATGCACACTCACCTGTGCTGCTCCTGCACATGTGCCCATCCATGCACAAGCTCCAATGAAACATCTGAGACACCTATTTGTGCCTCTGTTTGTAGTCCGTCTGTGCAATTTTCTTGCAGCCGCTTAGGATGTGATCAACTGTTTCATTAGCTTCCTTGCAAAGTCTGCATTTTGGGTCATCAGCTAATTTTTCAATCCTGGCCTTGATTGCATTTGTCATGATTGCTTGCTCCTGGGCTCCAAGAATCAGACCTTCTGTCTCCTTTTTTAAATGTTCCATTAGTGAGCCATAACCAGGTTTTCTCCTTATCAACTTTTCCTTCAATCTTGATGATGATGATGATGATGTAGTTGTTTGTTGTTGTTGTTTGTTGTTGTTGTTGTTGTTGTTATTATTATTATTATTATTATTATTATTATTATTATTATTATTATTATTGGAATTGAAGTCCACAAGTCTTAAAGTTGTCAAGCTAGCTCCGTCATCATAGGATTCAGCCTTCTGATCATTTATCACCATTGTTGCTCTTCTCTGCAAGGTTTGCCTTGGAATAAATGAATGGCTTGCTTGGAGGTGTTTTGGCTTGACCCTTTCTTCCATAACAAACAGTTGGTGAATGTAGAAGCTCCACATGGCAGCCCTTTTGTGATAGTACCTGTAAAACATGCTTTGAGAATTGCAGGAGTGTCCACTAGTGGGAAACATTTGGCTATCCTTCTTCTAAAAAAATATGCAACATACCATTTGGGCAAAATTATTCACTGGGAATTTGAGAGGGTCAGCACAGCAGAGACCCTTCCTCTTCCTAAGTATTTTCTCCATTGGATTCTTTGGGCTTGCCAGCTTTCAAGTATATTACTGTAACAAGCTCAAGCAATTATATACTGTAGTAATTCAACATGGCATTATTTAATTTTCTACATTTAGCACCCAATGCAATGTGACAAGAAGTAAATTACTCAGCCCTAAGCACATTGCTTTAGTGTTATTCACTGCTTCAGATAAGTTTATTTTATAGTTGTCAGTCTTGATTTTCTTCTGTACTTGCCGTCTTTATTAAATGATAATGCAACATGTTTATCTTTACTAATCATTCCTGGCCAGGCTGGTAAAGGGGAAAAAATCTAGGTGATTAATGGATTTTTTGTAAAAGGATAATTTAATTTCTTTTGGTTTTCATGATCTACTTTGTCTGTTAATGCTGTTCTATGCTGTTAAAACCAAGCAACTGCTGAAGGAGAAGGAAACAAAGAGAAAAACAAAGTAAGGCCAATAAATTTTACCTCTTGAGTTGCTTAGAAACTAAAGCTCATTTCATTCAGTTTTCCATTAACTGGAAATGTAGCCACTTTATAGATTTCAACAGAATTAAACTTAAACCTACGGAATTGGGTTTATTAATTTCTGTCATGGCTCAATGGGGAAATAAGAGGGGACATTCATTAAGCATACACAATTATCAGAGACAAAAAATGAAGTGGAATGCTATTAAGTATAATAAAAATGTTGAACACCAAGGAAATTTTCATTAAATAGAATCTATTCTGTATATGACTCTACTTAATCCTTTCTGTCCCTTTTCCCCCACCCCTTTGCATGCTCCATCCTGTTTAATTTTTATTGCTTTAACTATATATATATATATATATATATATATATATATATATATATATATATATATATATAATTATGAATAAATATTTGCAATGAAATGTGCTCTTATTTAGTAAAACAAGCTATTTTGGGGCCTTTAGCTCCTTATCTCAATGTTAAAATAGTTTTGGAGGCAACTTGAAGGTACTAAAGAAGACAAGATTATAATGGGAATTTCCGAAGACAAAGAAGATAATGCATTTGGGAAGAAAATGCCTTGTAATC
Organism: Erythrolamprus reginae; assembly: GCF_031021105.1. Taxonomy (NCBI): domain Eukaryota; kingdom Metazoa; phylum Chordata; class Lepidosauria; order Squamata; family Dipsadidae; genus Erythrolamprus; species Erythrolamprus reginae. The sequence goes on along the minus strand of NC_091958.1, from coordinate 21,124,931 downwards.
TGTGGCACTGTTCATGGTCTTTCTCAGGGGTAAACTGATATAGTATAAGTATTTGCAGACAATTATTTTCTCCATCCGATGTTGGATATCCTCTGCAGACTTGGCCCATTAATTAACCCCAACTGTCTTTTTAACATTAAAGTTCTCATTTGCACAGATAAATGGAAATTCAAATGCTCAAAATCATATTCCAATACTTCAACCATTACCTCAACCTCAAATTCAACTAACACTACCTCATCAACATCCACATTCACAACCGCAACAACCTCTACCTCAACCACATGTACAATTTCAAACATCTACCAACCATCCAAGCAATTTATCCTTATTCACCAAAGACACCCTTGAACATGAACAAAAACGTAATAACTTTATTCTATTTGGGCTCGATGTCACCAATGATATTGCAAGGATTCTCAACTTCACTGCATCAAACATCCTCCCAGAAGATATCATTGAAGTCTCCAGAGATTGCCCTGAGTTTAAGTGTTGTTTTGTTGGCCCCACAATTCAGTAGAGTCGTTTGCAAAAATGAACTCATCAAACAAAAATTCATCTAAACTTTATTAACAGAAACAACTCCAAACCCCAAAAACTTTGCTCACAGCCTGATCTTTCCATTCTACATTGAATCCGCTCCTGTGAATGCTGGACAGAACTCAAAAATCATCAAGACCAAGTACATACTGACCTATACATTGACTACCTCTCTGACTGCATCAAAACTAAAGCCCTCAATCTACCTTTCAACATTCAACTGCTCATCACCCCAAACCATCCCAACATCTAATCCTTCTTGAATCAAAACCAACCCCACATCAACCAAGACTAGGTATGCATGCCCTTTACTTCCTCAGTATAAATTACTACTTATCTGAAATGCAAACTAATGAATGTAAGTAGCATCACAAACAAAGTACCTGAACTCCTTCTCGTTCTAAAACCTGCTAATTTTGACATTATATTTGTCTGCGAAATATGGCTAAATGCATCCCTCCACGACTCCATTATCACAGTAAGAGACTATCATGTTTACCACTCTGATCATGAAACTCGTAGAGGAGGGGGAGTTGCCATCTTCTATAAAAATCATTAAACCTAAAAAATATCCAAGTTAGACATGACCTCAATCTTTCAAAAACTATCATCTGCGAATTGACCCTAAATACCACACTTAGTTTCCTACTATATTATATAGCCCCTGATTATGACATCACACATGTGAACAAGTTAAACTCACTTCTAATGTGGGCAACCTCCTACCCACACCCTCTCATTTTTCTTGGCGACCTCAATCTACCTCATTTCAACTGGACCCTAAATGAATGTACAACTGAA